>NC_080695.1:61765640-62065640 GCF_030445035.2 Dasypus novemcinctus
CTCTGCACACCACTCTCACCATTTGTCCTCTGTCGTGTGGCCACGCAAGTAAAACCTGGGCATTTATAACCTATAATGGGAATTGCAGTCTGTAAATCACCTGCTTTATCACTTTTCAGTCCCTTTCTCTCTACTTGGCACCCCCGATCTGTTATTGTCTCCCATTTCTCATCCCACCCTACTTGAATAAATTACTGGCCTAACTCCCCCAATGTGCTCTTGAAATTCATTTCTGCAGCATAGTCAAGAACCTAAACAAAATCTGCTAACAAAACAATAGGTCCCTTTTAGAAATCCCTGTAATATTAGCTAATAAAGAGCTTACATCTTATAAAAGAAAGAAAACATTATTTTTCTCTGGTGATACTTTGAAGGGTACTTGTTCACAGAACTGTTTCTTGATATTTACTTGGAAACATCTTTTTACCAGATGAGTAAATCTGGAGTCTTTTTATTTATTTATTTTTTAAAAAGATGTATTTATTTATTTATTTCTCTCCCCTTCCCCCCCACCCTGGTTGTCTGTTCTCTGTGTCTATTTGTTGCATGTTCTTTGTCTGCTTCTGTTGTTGTGAGCGGCATGGGAATCTGTGTTTCTTTGTGTTGTGTCATCTTGTTGTGTCAGCTCTCCGTGTGTGCAGCGCCATTCTTGAGCAGGCTGCACTTTCTTTCGTGCTGGGCGGCTCTCCTTACGGGGCGTACTCCTTGTGCGTGGGGTTCCCCTACACAAGGGACACCCCTGCATGGCAGGGCACTCCTTGTGCATATCAGCACTGCACATGGGCCAGCTCCACACAGGTCAAGGAGGCCTGGGGTTTCAACCGTGGACCTCCCATGTGGTAGGCGGACGCCCTAACCACTGGGCCAAGTCTGCCACCTGGAGTCTTTAAATGACACTATTTTCCTGAAAGATTGCTATTCTTTAAAATGTGGGTTTCCTTCATTATTTTACTTATATATTTCTCAATTTAACCTGTATATTAATGCCTGCTATTCTCAGAAAATGTTTAATTTCCAATATCCATTTTAAGTTAAGATACTTTAATGGATCTCAACATTCCTGTACTTTTAAAATTACTTACTTAGAATTCTGTACCGATTAGTAATTATAAAATGCATAATAACTTTAAAAAAAGAAAAGCTAACAGCTGTAGAGCCATTATTTTGTGCCAGGTAATACTTACCTCAGGTAAACCACTGAGGGAAGCACTGATGTTCTCATCCCCCCTGGTTAAGCCAAGCTAGAAAGTGGCAGAGGGCAGACTTCAACCCAGATAGTGCAGCTCCCGCACCCATGTTCTTCATCTCTGTCCTCTAGTACAGACCTGCCCAAGGCCAAAGCTCTTTCACTCTTAAACTGGTTTATACATCAAATTATAGAGTCTTCCACACCTGCCTTAATGTAGGCCACAAGAAACTGTTGATTCACTAGATAGGAAAGCTCACACTGCTTTCTATTACAATGTCCAGCATCAAAAATTGGTCTTATAAAATTGTGCCTGCCCTGTGGAAAGCATTTGGAGTATTCAAACTCGGTATTTGGTAAGATGTATTCTGAGAGACAAGAATTCTGTAGGATTTTAAAAGGTGTTATAGGAAATGGGTTCAGTGGCCACATGATCTGGGTGGTAACACTGGATTTAACAAGCCAAAGTCTCTATTGCAGAGCTTCCCAGATCCTCTAGTGCACTCTTGTGTATGGTGAAACCCTAAAAGAGTGTGTAGCATTCTCCAAACTCATTTGACAGCAAAAACTTCTATTTATTAAGCATCTCTCGGGATGAGTATTCACCTTGGAGGAAATAAGAAAATACCTGAGGTACCTGCAATACCTAAGAACAGAAGTACATGAGAGCTTCTTCACCCATTGCTAAAGATCTACCAGTCCTCAGAAGTAAGGTAGGTCTTCTGGCTTGTGTATGCATTCCCCATTTCCTGCACAACTTCTCAAACTCTCAACTGTTCCTAGATTACCCTTGTACATAAAATTTAAACAAGTGATATTTGTCTCATCTGATATAGGACTTCAATCATGCTAGCCAAAAAACATAATTTACTTTTCCCCCTGTAGTTTTAGTATTATTTTGTTAAAGAAGTATTTGAGTAGCTACTAAAAGATGGGCACTTAGAGCAGCAACAAAAAATTGAAAAGGTTTCTGCTCTCTTGGAGTAGAGCCAGATGACCTGAAATAAGAAGCTAGATGTACCTCTTATCTTCAGGGACAGGGAGAAATTCAGTGAAGGTTAGCCAGCATCAACCACTCCCTTACAGAAGAGGACAGTGGTGTGAAAGAGTCATCCACCAAAAAAAAAAGCAAAACAAAACTGCCATTGTACCATTAGGTCCTGTGCCTCACTCTGTTTTCAGAGCTCTCTGCTCACTCCCTCAGGATGACCTTACCCATTTCCAAAGTTTCAACTACTTTCTGTGTGCCTGCTGACCCTTCTATCTCGGGCTTGTGATGCTTTCCCACTAGACTGAGGTACCTAGATCTCATCCAAGCACCACAATTCCAACATGTCCACAATTAAACTCATTCTCCTTGCCAAAGAACCTGTTCTTCCCATGTGTATAATCTTAGAAAATGTAGCTACTATAAACTCATTCACCCAAGCCAGGTACTCCCATGTTTCCCCCCCACATACAGTCAGGAAGTCCTGCTCATTTTTCTTCATAAACACTTTTTTCTCAGTCCCTACTAATACTGCCTTAGCTGAGGCCCTACTTCTCCTTTCTGGACTCCCTAATAGTAAGACTGGTCCCCTCAAATCCATCATTCTCATGAGTGTTAATTTTCAAAGGTAGCTACTACTTTCTTATATCAGGAATCCATAAGACCACCCTCAGGTTCAATGACTCACCAAAATTATGCACAGAACTCAGGGTAATGATTTATTAGAGTAAATGAATGCAGATGAAAGTAAGCAAAGAAAAATGTAAACAGGGTGAAGTCCAGGATACACCATGCACAAGCTTCTAGTTTTCCTCTCCCAGTGGAGTCACACAAACAATTCTTAATTCTTCCAAATAATTATTTGTGATAATATATGTGAAGTATTGCCACCAAGGGAAGCTCACTCAAGCCTTCTGTCCAAGGTATTTACTGAAGGTATGCAGTGCCAGAGTGACTGACCTTAACTACTCAGTCTCCAGTCCTGCCCTTCTCAGAGGTCAAACTGATATCTCTTGGCCCAAAGTCCCTAGGAATTCACAATAAATCACATTGTAAACATTAACTATCTGGAGTGGCCAAAGGCACCAGCTAAACAAAGACACTCTTACCAGGCAGGACAGTCCAAGCACTCAGAGGCTGCCTCCTAGGAGCTGGTCAGGAGCAGTCCTAAAGGCTTTAGAGTTTGGCAGCTAAGTTAACCCTTTAGTTCGCAATTTTCTCACTTAAAACTCTGGAAGGTTTGTTCTACTCCCCAAATTATAAACTTTTTATGAGGTTCTGTATGATCTGGGCCCTATCTACCCCTTCCACTTCTTTTCTAGGCCCTCCCTGATCCACAGAACCCAGCTTCCACCCTGGCCATGCTAAATTACTTGGCAGTAATCATGTATGATCCTGCATCATTCCATGATGCCTTGATGCTTACTACCATTCTGCCTCCCTAGAATATGCCCCCCACTTCTACCAACCATATGTAAGTCATGTCTTAGGACCAAAATCACCATTTGCCACAAGACCATCCTGTCATCTCTCCATCCATTCTCTCACATTGTCCCTTGTATCTACATCTGTAGTCACACAAATGATAAATATTATGTTGTACGGCTTTAATTAATCACCTGCTGCTGTCTACCAGATTGAGCTGTTGGAAAGCAAGTCCTGATATAATTGACATTTCTGAATCTTAGTATCCAGGTATATGTGAACTCTAAGACCCTGTCCTCAGATTCCCAGGCTGATGTTCCTCTAGACTGCACTATGAAGTTGTTCCCAACTTTACACTCTAGGATGCTTTTAACAGTGTTATTAAAGAGCATCTGCAAACTTCTTGGATGTGCTTACTCGTTTTGAAAAAGAACCTGATGAATTAGGTTTTTCATCAGGTTATATGCTTGTCAAAGGGTCTCGTAAGGACATTTCTCTCTATTGAGACCTTATAGAAGAAAACTAAAATGCATAAATCCAATCATCCAATGACAAATCTGAAAGGATAACTGTAGAGTCCACAACTCTTGAAGAGAAGAGCACATGAATGTTCTCACCATTCCCTTGAAGAAACTGAAACAAGAGAAGATAGGATAGCCCATTTTACAAAAGGGGTTCTACTAGAGTTCGCCTTGAATTTCCATCTTTCCATCCTTCTACTGAATCTTAAGGGTTGAAGACCTGAAACTTGGGGTCAGAAATCAAATTTTAAAAGTTCCAGTCTTGGTATTTAAGATTCACCCTTTGAGTTGCCTGCATTCCTTGAAAGTATATATTGGCTTTAGATTGAGTCCAGCTATAAAGGCTATAAGATAAGACCTCAAACTCATTTCCAGACACCTGTTCCTCAAAAAGGAATATGACTTGTACAAGAAAATGGTAGTTGAGGAGTGACTTCATTTCTCTACTCAGGTGATTGTGAACTTTCCCTCTGGAGGGGCAGGCTTAAGACAACTTAGAAGATATTTTCTGTTACACCAGTTACTATACTAAGACTGCTAAATAAACTGTGATTTAATCCTCTCAACTACCAAATAAGGTAGGTATTTTTACTAATGTAGAAACTGAGGATAGAGATAACTTGACCAAGGGCATGGGGTTGTTCTCAAATATCCATGACCTGGTATTCAAAGTCCCTTGACCTAGTATACAAGTATGAGGCCAAGGACTTAATCCAGCAAATATCTATACTATCCTAGGTGCTGACCAGCTTATTTAACAGCTGATACTTTTTTTTCCACTCAAATCCATATTTTATTCCTCTATCCTGGGGGCCCTAGGAAGGTTATCTCCATTCCACCTCTAAATTGAGAGGGGGGCTTAGGTCACACATGGCTGATGGATGTGATTCTCCTGCTTGAAGTTGTAGGCACTCTCAGTTTCCTGGTGTAGTGGTTGACCATCTTCACCTCACTGTTACCTGACCTGGGTAAGTCCAGTGAATCAGGAAGTAGGTGTTGCAACTTGCTGAGGCTCAGGGTCCACCCGGCACATAGCCAGTCCAGAGGTTCAAGTCTCCTGACTATACACCAACCCCTCTTTAATTGTGAGACATTTAGGAAACATCTGTATTTAAAGCAAGTTTGAAAGTGGCAAATCAGACATTTTATATCTGTGAAGTAATTAAGTTTACTATCTGATTACCCAAGAGTTGTGGTTCAAACTGTTGATTCTTAAGTTCATATGGGTTTTACTTTCATTGATCATATTTATATTTATTTTTATAAAGTATAAAATTACTTGCCACATATTGAAAAGGATGTTCCAAAAAGATATGGAAACTTGCTCTTGTTTCAAGTACTCCCTTGCATGCCTTAGGAAAACAGCGTTTGTCCCAGTTTTAAAACAAGATCCCCTGGGGTTTGTTCACTAAATTCACGACAGACTGCTTCCCGAAGTTGTGTAAAGCCATATATAATCAAAGCGAGGCTCATTCTCCTATTCTTTATGAAGATCTTTCAAAGAAGATATTCCAGATTATACTAGAACATAGCCTTCTTTATAGTATTCCCCCAAAACTAGACAGAGGAAAACCCTAGCTGACCGGTCATGTTCAGTATGAGTACAAATAGGCTTTTCATCCAAAACAGTGTTCCTCCCAAAATGAGAAAGCAGCTCAGACGGCCTTTAAACCAACTTGTAACTCTTTCTCTCTTCTTCCTGTCACCAGCCAGAATCTACCATGCCTGGGATCCTGCATGCTCTTGATAAAAATACCATCTCAGAAACCACTGAGAGCCGAGGGAATGCATTGCCTCTGCAACAGGAATTCACCATTCCTCTTATCTTAGGATATTCAATGCTTACTATTGCAGTGGTTTTGTCAAATGAAGAATGGCTATCTTTTATCCTTGGACTAATTCTTCTTGGGGTACTTGTACTCAACAGACAAATATTATAGTGCAACAATGGAGAGAACAAGTCAGAGGCAAGCAAAACATTATAGTATCAACCCACAGAATGAATCTCCAGCTTAAGCCAGGCTGCAAGAGCCAGAATCAGCCTATTTTGTCCATTTTTGTATAAACAGCCAGGCCTCAAATAGATCTTAGTTTTATTTCCTCTTCTTAAGACTGAAATAAATTTAGTGTTTAAGCTACAGTATCAAAGATCTTGCTTCTATTCCATTCATTTCCATTTTTAGAAAAACTTTCTTGTATTTGGAGGAAAGAAAAATCATTGTATGAATAATTCAAAGTCCCCTCTAAAGATTAAAAAAAAAAAAGATTTGGGGAGCCAGTTGTGTACTAAACCTTTCCAGAGTTCTGAATCAGTGCCCTCTAGAATAAAGGAGGGCAAAACTCCTACTCCCATTTAACTTTAATGAACTGATCAGTTAAAAGAAAAAACACTGGAGCAGGTCTGGCTTCAGGTCTAGCTTCATGGGTCTGCCTCACATGTATGAGGTCGTGGGTTAGATTCCTGGTACCTCCTAATAATAATAATTACTGAGGAAAGCCTGGCTTTTAGACTTTGCTAGAGAACATAAATTAGGTGGGCCCCAGAAAACATGAAGAAAATCAGTACAATAATGTCTCATTTCTTAAATAGAAACTATTTGGGAAGGATATGCCTCTTACCCATTCTCAGGATTCTGATAATGCCCAGTAACTCACAGCTGTGCTGACACCCAGGATTTTTGCTTCTTTCTCACCACAGGAGATGTTCTCTCTTTCACAGCTAGCCCTCATGAAGAGAAAGAAAAATAGAGCCAGTTCTCTTAGTATCAGATAGACATCGTTTGGTTCTGTATCAGTTGTTCTGAACCAGGGTGATTTTTTCCACCAACTTTTTAGTTTGAAGAGATTTCAAAGTTAAAAGACAGTTGAATAAATAATTCAAATCATAAACAGAGAATGCCAGCAACCCCCCCCCCACATATTCAGATCTATTATACCAATTTTAAAGACTTTGTCACATTTACCAAATCATTTTTCTGTCTGTATCTATGTATTTTCTAAATATTTGAGAGTAAGCTGTAAATCTCATGCTCCCTAAACACTTAACTACTTCAATGAACATTTCTTAAGAACAAGGATACTCATTTAATAAAACCACCTTATGTGTAGTTATCAAATTCAGGAAACTTAACATTGATACAAAGTTTAGTCTACATTCCAATTTTCCCATATACTCCAAAGACCATTTGGGTATTATCTCCTCATTACTAGATCCAGTCCAGAATCATGGATTACATTTAACTGCCATTGTTTATTTTTTCTTTTACATTTACAATGTAAATTTTCCCAACCCAAACATTCTCAAGCATTACTCACATTCACAATGTTGTGCTTCCCTAAACACTATCCATCACAAGAACTTTCCCATCACCCCAAACCCCATTCACCCACTCCCCATTCCCACTACCCCTTGTTCCTGGTAAACTTATTCTACTTTAGGGCTCTGATTTGGCATATAGTTTTATATATGTGGAATCATACAGTAACTGTCCCTTTCTATTTGTCACAGTTTGACTACTTAAACAAGGCAATATTAAAGTTTTACAAAAAACTAAAAATCAAAGAAGAGGTGTGAATTAAAATCATTAGGCAAGAGACAGAAATTGATCAAAGGAGCAAATTCATTAACATAAGGGGATACCTAGGTATCAACAAAGGATATCAACCCACATTAAGAAATACGATGATATGGCCCAGTTGGATGATATGCCCCAGTAAAGGAACAAGCCAAGAATCTAGATGAGACTAGGATTTAAGACAACTAAAAAGTGATGGTCAAACAAACCTCCCTAATAAATTTAAGGAGATGAAGGAAAATATGACTAAAGAGATAAAGGATATTAAAGTGATACTGTGTGAGCATAAAGAACAAGTTGAAAGCCTTCAAAAGACAAAAAACGTTTATGGGAATGAAAGACACAATGGATGAGACTGAAAAATACATTAGAAGGGGAAGTGGATGTAGCTCAAGCAATTGAACTTCTGCCTACCACATGGGAGGTCCCAGGTTCTGTTCCTGGTGCCTCCTGGAGAAGGTGAGTTGGTGCAGCGGGCACATGCAGCAAGCTGACACAATAAGATGATGCAACAAGAGGGACACAAAGAGGAAAGACAATGAAACACATCAAACCAGGGAGCTAAGGTGGCTCAGGTGATTGAGCACCCTTCTTCCACATGGGAGGTCCCACTTGGTTCCTGGTGCCTCCTAAAGACAAGATGAACAGACACAGAGAGCACACAGCAAAATGGCACAGAGAACAGACAGCAACTACAAACAAGGAAGGTGGGATAAATATAATAAATCTTAAAAAATACATTGGGGCATATAACAGCAGACTTGAAATGTTAGAAAAACAAATAAGTGAATTTGAAGAGAGGGCATTTGAAATTGAAAAGAGAGGATAAAGAACTATGTACTGCATTTCTATTCCAGTTTTGTTCTTCTTGGTGCATGACTCTGTTCATCCAAATGCTCAAGCCAAATCTGTATTAATCCTTGTTCTTTCTCTTTCTACCTAACTACCTATTTACATATTTACTCTTATGCCATATCCTAACTATTGACAAGCCCTGGCAAATGCCTCTAAAACATATCATAAGTCTGTCTCTCATAACCATCTCCACTCAGGGCTGAGACTATTGTGAAGCATGTGAAACATTTACCCTGGGTATGAAATTTAAGAGAACACCAAAGAAACTCAGTGGTCCAAATAAATAACATGTTAATGCAATATTTTTAAAAATAAAAAATAATGCCAAAAGTCTACGATTAAAAAAATATCAAAATAAATATAGGATCTGACCTGGCGCTTGCATGATTCAACTTACTTAGTCACCCTAATCCCATCCCTTGAACCAATACAAACTTATAAAAACAGGCAGCCCATCTGTGGGCTGTAGTTTGCCAATTTTGATTTAAAAAAAAATATTGCATTGAAACATTATTTATCTGTATTACCGAACTGTCTGATGCCCCCATAAGTTTTGCGCCCAAGGCAAGTGCCTTATTCTCCTTACCCTGTTCCCAGCTGGGTCTCCACTGCCATCACCTTGGTCTATGCCAACATGGTCTCTCACCTGGATAACTGCAGTGACCTTCTACCAGAGCTCTTTATTATCTCTCATCCTCCTAAAACCCACTCTTCATACAGTAGCCAGAGTGAAGTTTTAAAAATGTCAATCAGATCAAGTCCATCCTTTCGACGTTTCTCAGACGACTTGCTGTGTGACCTCCAAGGCCTTCCTCGGCTATCTCGCCATCCCTTGCTCTTCATTCTCCTCTCTTCCCACACTCTTCCTTGCCCACAACATTTCTCTCACCCTATTTTTTTTTCTGTCGCTCAAACAGATCAAGCTTGTTTCAGTTCAGGCCCTTTACTTCAGTGGGCCTTCTACCAGGAACACTATTCCCAAGGATCCTCAAAAGGTTGGCTCCTTGTCATTAAGCCTGAGGAGAGACTTATGTGTCTTCTCCTCAGAAACCACCCAATCTAAAATCATTTACCCCTCCTTTCACCATCACACTCTGTCACATTGCCCTGTTTTGTTCCTTACCTTCTTTCACAGTTTGTGTTAACTTAATCATTTATGTTTTCTTGTTTGTTGTCCATTTTCACCTCTAAAATATATGTTCCATGAGGGCAGAGACTTTCTCTGTCTTGTCCACTTTTTAATCTCTGGATGCTAAAATGTTACTCTTTAAAGATCCACATTTGCAATGATCAACATTATTGATGCAGTATTACTATTATTATTATCAATAATATTTTGTTACCCTGAGGGTGAAAATAGCATCATCTTATTGTTTTATTAAGTATTTCTCCATTTGCCAGTGAAGGTGAGTGGCATTTTTCAATATGTTTTAATATGTTTACTTGTCATTTTTATCACCTACTTTTTTTCACCCACTTCCAGAATGACCCCTCAGGTAGGAATCAGGAGATGAGACCTTCCCTCAGACTAAGAGCTTAAAAAACAGACCAGGAATTCCTGTGTTGTTGTGGGAGGGGGTGTTACACACTGAGTTGTATCTCCCAAAAAGATATGTTGGTGATCTAATCCCTAGTACTTCAGACTGTGACCTGATTTGGGAATAGTTGGGAATAGGGTTGTTATGGATGGAATTAGGCAAGCTAAAACGAGGTGAGGTCATACTGGAAAAGGGTGGCCCTTCAATCCAGTATGACTGGTGTCCTTTATAAAAAAGAGGAAATGTGGGTACAGACAGACTGGGTTGAGAATACAGTGGATTGCCAGCAAGCCACCTGCTGAAGCCAAGACAGAGCCAGGGAACAGATTCTTCCCTACAGACTAGACAGCAAAAGAAGCATGACCTTGATGATACCCTGATTTCAGACTTCTAACCTTCAAAACTCTGAAACAGAAAATTTCTGTTGTTTTAAGCCATCTAGGCTGTGGAATTTTGTTATGGCTGCCCTAGCAAACTGAGACACAGGAGGGTACTCTGGATTCAGGATTAAACATTTCTGTCCAGCTTCCCATTCTCTTTACTCATACCAGACAAGGTACACATCATCCCGTCTTCCAGAATCAGGCATATCCTTAATTGAAGCACCTCAATTTCAGTGCCTCACACCGAATCAATTCCTTTAGGTTCAACCACCCATCACAGCTCTTATCTGACATCAGAAACTTGGTCTTCAAGGAAGGGCAGTTAGAAACATCAAAGTTCACAGTTGGGGTTACAGCTCCATTGACCACAATGCACTGGGCTTTTGACCTGTGTAATGGATAGAGAATTTCCTTGGTAGTCAGCTGGGGGGTACCAGGCACAAAGGTGATTCCTGAAAAAGCCAAAAAAGAAGGTTGCATTCACATCTTTCAAGTAGGGAATATTTTCTTAAGAATCCTAGGAGGCACTTGCTACGATCTCTTGGATGTGACCTTGCCATTGGGCCAGCAAGAAAATGGTGGCTAGAGAGGAAGTGAGAAAGGTAGGAGACTGAGCTCACTGATGTAATCCAGCAATCAATGGCTTTGCTGTCATTAACCTTTCCTCTAAAGTTGTCTGAATTTACATGGGTTGGTTGCAGGCCACCAGCTCTTGGAAATACAACCAGATTGTGAAACTGTGCTGCAAAGGGAGTGTGGAAACTTACTCTTTGTATGTTTCTGGTTTGCTCCTGGCTTGGGCTGTGGATTCTTGGGTTTGAAAGCAGGCAAAGATTTTCTCCTCTTTTGGGGGGCTGTTTCTGTCATCTTTCTTTCATATATTTAACAGCTATCAAAGGCCTATTATGTGAATAGCATATGCTGGTACACATGTCTACCCAAAGTTGGTCTATGATCTTTTGTGTCAAGCTGAGGCTTCTCTTTATTACCAAAACCAATAAAGAAACCTAGGCCATGCTCATCGGTTATACATGCTTGGAATGCTAAAAAAAAAAAAAAAAAAGACTGTGCCAAGCATGGGTGACACAAAGAGGTTAGAGATTATCCATCTGCTGCATACACCTTTCAAAATATCCCCAGATGAAGCATTTGAAAATACCAAAGTGTGTTAATTTATTTTCCTTATTGATTTGTAAGAACTTTCTCTATTTTAAGTTCATCAATGACTTATCTGTCATATGTGTTGCAAATGTTTTCCCTAGCTTGACATCAGCCCTTTAATTCTACTTATGATGTTTTAGGGAAGACATTAAGCCTTTACAATAGTTAACTATACCTAAAGAATCTAACTGTACTGCACTGCTTTTTTTTTTTTTTTTTTTTTTTTGCTTACAGATATAATGCACTACCTTGTGATATTGCAAAAGGATGAAAAACCAAGATGGGAATGGATGAGTTCTGTGGTTGAGCACCTGCTTCCCATGTATAAGGTACCAGGTTCAACCCCAGTACCTCCTTAAAAAAAAAAGGCACTGGGGTGCAATCAGACAGCAAGTTCTTACAGATATTAAGTGCAGCTAGATCCCTCCCTCATCCTGGTCACACAGAAGCATTGGACATTATGGCGGACATTAGAGTGTTTTGTTGATGAGCAGAATTTTAAAATTTTTATGAAGTGTATTTCCATCTTTCCATTATTGTCTGGACATTTGGTATCATATCTAGGAAGTCCTTCCCTGAGATTATGTCAGTATTCATCTTTATTTCCTTCCAATACTTAGGCACTTTACTTAACATTTCCACTTTTAATGGTCCATTTGGAATTTATTTTGGTACATTATATAATGTCAACTTATGCTTTTTATCTTTGTAAACAGTTATCTTCAAATCATTTCAGAATAAACCCAGACTTCCACTATTGGTTTGAAATGACTTACCAGATTCTTATATACACTTCAGCCTCTTTCTGGGCTTTCAATTTTGTTTTTGTTCATTTATCCTCATGCCAGCAACTCCCTGTTTTTACTATCAGAGGTGCAAAAGATGGCCCTCCTTCCTTTGGGCTAGCACCTGTAGGTAGCATACTGGGTATAGCCCTGAAATCACTCTTTGCAACTTGGCCTCATGGGAAGTTTCTGGTTGCTGAGGCTGAAGTGGACCTTTATAGGCATGGATCATTTGTCCATCAGGATAATTCATTCCACTGAGAGCAGGGAAAACTTTGGGAGCCCGTGAGGCAGGGCTCATTCTCTTGTTCTCCTCTGTGTGCCTCCCCCCCACCTGGCATTCTCAAAGATGCCTGTTCTTTGAACCATTTTTCAGGGTTTTCTCAACAGGCAGCCCTATTTGCAGGCAAAGGCCATAGGCATTTGTGGCAATTCATAATGATGTAAATTTTGCCCATTCCAGGGCACATCTTTTTCACAGGAGCTACCCAATTACCAAAAAGATGTCTGTCTCTGCCCTAAGGGTAGAAAGGTACCATGGTAGGGTCTTTTCCATGACCCTTTACTTCACGCTATTGTGAAGTGTGTTCATGGCTGAGGCAGCTCCTGGACTGGAATTCATGGTGGAGGCTTGAGCCTCAGGCATCAATGGGATGCCTCCAAAGAGCAGCTCTATCCTAAAAGTATTCAAAACCATTTCCAATCCTGGGGTTATTTGGGATGACCCTGAAGGGCTCTTTAAGCCTGGCTATTGAGGGTCCTTTAGAGATGTCTTCACACTCTCTTTTTACAGGTGGGGAAACTGAGACCCAGAGAGGGCAAGGTATGCCTGCTTAGTCTCCATTTTGGTGTTAACTATACTTGGACAGGGTTTTACCTTTCTTTGAGGTGATTAATGGTCTAAGAGGTAGCCAAGCACTCTGTATAGACTATTTGCTTTAAATCTTCATATCGGCCCTGTAAGACAGGTCTCTTACTCTCCTAATTCACATACAAGGAAAATGTGACTCAGAGAGGCAAAACATTATGAAAGTGGTTAGGTGGAGGAGCTGGGGTTCAAACTCAGGCCTGTCAAAAACCTCCACACACTGTGGAAGGAACGCAGGGATCACGTGAGGGTGCTTTTTTTTTTATATTCATTTTTTAAAAAATATTATTCAAAAAATATGAGGTCCCCATTCACCCCCACCGCCCCCACCCTACCACTCCCCCCACAGTAACACTCTCCCCCATCATCATGACACATCCATTGCATCTGGTGAGTACATCTCCGGACCTCGCTGCACCCCATGGCCAGTGGTCCACACCATAGCCCACACTCTCCCACGTTCCATCCAGTGGGCCAGGGGAGGACATACAATGTCCGGCATTTGTGACGGTGCTTTAATGTCCCCTCCATTCTGTGAATGTTTGAGGCTGGGACCCCACCTGAGCCCCCGACCAAGGGTTCCCTCTCCTGTGCCTCACCTAGTCGCACACAGGCCAGGCAGATCCAGTAGGTTTCAGCTGCTGGGGCAAGACTACCATCAGCAGGTCCCCAGGGCTGAAGACACAGATGTCTGTGAGGATGCTGGCACTTTCCAGGAGAAAAGAGACACCTCTTCAAAGCTCCTTCTGTCCTCTGATCCCTTGGCATTGACCTCCCACAGGGCTGGGTAAGGTCCCGAGTCCATCCTGGGCAGGACAATGTTCAGAATACTTAGTATCACTCACTGTGGACACTGGGCTTCTGGAAGCCTCCATGTGAGAGCTATTGCCTTTGAGTGGGTGCATCTTGAGGTGAGGCTGGCACACCTGGGGCACAGGGTCAGTGACTATTCATTAAATGACATGGAAATCTTTTCCTGTTTAAATAGCCTTTATGGCAGGACTGATGCATTCCAGCTTAATGGCAGCCCTGATCCCAGGGAAGAGGGTCCTGAGAGAACTCAGCATTTGGGGTGGTGGAGTAAACCCAGGAGATGGCGAAGGTTTCTCACTTACCTGCTGGAGGAAAAAGAGTGCCCTCTTCCCCCATGCTGGTTCTAGTCCTGTCCCCAAATCCCACCCCCTCCATCCCTTCCTTCCATTCACATTCCTTCCTACATCCCTCCTTTCTGGCATGTCTTTGTTATTGTCTTTTGCTTTTGCTTTTTAGAAGGTACTGGGGATTGAGCCCATGACCTTGTATATCAGGACCTTGTACACAAGAAGAAGATGCTCAACCACTTGATATACATTCACTCCCATAATATTTTTTGTTTTCCAAGGAGGTACAGGGGATTGAACCCAGGACTTCATATATGGAAAGCAGGCACTCAACCACTTGAGTTTCATCTGTTCCCTGTTTTCTCATTTTCCCTCTTCTCTCCCCTGCTATGTCCTTCTTTCATCCTTCCCTTCTTTCTGTTTTCCTATCTTTTCTTTCTCCCTTTATGATCTCCTTTCTCTTCCCATCTATTCATCTCACATTTCTTGTCTTCCCTCCACCCTACCTGGAACAGCCCACAGAGTTTTAACCCTCTTCTGTCTATCTGAGAACCCCCTATTCCAACAGTGAGACTGCAGGGAGCAGGAGGTGGGGCGTGTACCCTCCTACCCCTTCCCCTACATGGCCATTAACAAAACATCCCTCACCATCACCTGTCTATTTGCTTGTCAACCACATTTTGATGGGCTTCCAGGCTAGGCCACAGGCCTGTAACTCTCTGCATAACTTCTTTACTATTGTCATTTGAGCTGCTAAAGGTGAAAACATCAGCAACAGCATTTTATTCTTGTGGCAAGGGGAGTAATACCTACACCCTTTCTAAAATATCCTAGTGTGACCCAACGAGCAGCTCTACTCACACCACTCAAAGACCTTCAGTGGCTCCCACAGCCCATCAAATTAGGTCCAAACTCCCTATCTTCACCTTCAAGGCCTTTCAAATGTTGACTGCTTCCAGCCTTTTTCTCACCATAACTCACTACTTCTCTAAACTACCCTATACCCAGTCAAATACCTTTGAATACTTGTCATGCTTTCTTACTGCTACGCCTCTGTTCATGCATAGAGCTCCTTTCTCTACATCCCTGTTGAGATCCTACTTAATCTTTAGGCTCCAGCAAATACTACCTCCTGTACCAAGTCCTTACAAATTCCTCTATCCAGATGCAAACTTCTTTCCTTTGACTCCCTCCAGCCCCTAATCCATAGCACTTTGTAACATTTTTGCTTAAAAAAAAAATCACTACATTGTAAGTTCCTTTTCTGTTTGGCCTTCAAAATTTTGTGTGTGCCTGAAGAGGCTCAAAAAAAATATTTGTTGAATAGAAACAAATGAGTTTACTCTGGTGATAATACTAGGGATAATATAACTCACGTTTTTAGAGTGCTTCTGAGATGCTAAATCCTGAATTAAGTGCTTTTCATTGATTATCTCATTTAATCTTCTCAGCAACACTATGAAATAGCTACAGTTAAGAGCTTTATTTCACCCATGAGAAAACTAAGTCGGGGTGAGCAGTAACTAGCTCAAGTTCATATGGTTACCTAGTGCCAGAGGCAGGACACAAACACAGATCCGTCTGGCTGTCAAGCCTGTGTGCTTTTTCACTTCATGATAATAACTCTCCTCCAAATTTGCACTTTCTAGTGCATAGATAGGATCTAGTGCATAGATAGGATTTGGATCCCATGATCTTTGGTTATAAAGCAGGCAGCTTACAAAACGGCCGGGGCCAAAATTGCAAAGTAGAAAAAAAAATAGTTTTACTTTCTCTAGTTGGGACCATTGGTGCAGCATATCCTTTGTAAAACTAAGTGCTGAGGAACTGCTTGGCCTAGGGGGATGGGATCAGAGGATTTGATGGTCCAAACTGCAAATTTTCATTTTGGCTTATAGCAGGCTCTATATCCCACACTGGAATAGCAGAACAAAGTGAAGTCTAGAAACTAGCCATGCATTTGGCTGAGACAGGGAACTGCCTAGGTGAATTGAGGGAAAGGCAGGGGAGAGCTGAGTGGCTTGGAGAAATAATCTTTGAGGTTTCAGTGCTGAGAATGAATCCATGAGGCAAACATTTTCCTTAAGGATACAAGCAAAGGTCAAAACACTGGAGATGAAGCATATGAGCAAAAATATTTACCAACTCCAGGAAGGATTTCAATTTCTGTGAGGATGGTGGAGTTGCCTTCTGTCTCTTCTGAGATCTTCTTCCTTTTGCAATTTTGTTACAGGCACTGGGGAAAGATAGTTCCCTGACTCTAGAACCAACTAAGCCCTGACTCACTTTCATTGGCTCCTGAATGCTAGTGACAGTTTCCTCTGCTTGTAGGAGGTGGGGTTTATGGGTTTTATGGGTTGTGAAATAAGTGGTAACAATGTTTCTTACTTTTCAACTTGTTACAAACTTCTGTGCCAAATGTGGTGGAAAATAAGATAACAGACACAGAATTTAATTAAGGTTTTATCACTTACTACGATCCATGCTGCAAGAACATCTATACAGACAATCTATAAGGAAACAGGACATGAACAATACTATAAATTGAAAAAAAGGTAGACTTGACAGACACACAGAACAGGCCACCCAAGAAGAGCAGACCACACATTCTTCTCAAGGACACCTGGATCCTTCTCCAGGCTACAACACAGGGCAGGCCACAAAACAAGTCTCAGTAAATTTCAAAAGACTGGAGTCATGCATAGCATTAGCTCTGACCACAGTGGAATGAAGCTAGATGTCAGTGACCGAAGGAAAACTGGAAAACTCACAAATATGTGAAAATTAAGCAACGTGCTCTTGAACAACCAATGGGTCAAAGAAGAAATCACAATGGAACTTAAGAAATATTGTAAGACAAATAAAAATGAAAATACAATATACCAAAACTTATGGGATGCTGAGAAGGCAGTGCTTGGAGGGAAATTTGTAGCTATAAATGACTATATTAAAAAAGAAGGGGGAGAAGCGTCTGTGGCTCAATCAGCTGGGCTCCTCTCCACCATATGGGAGGCCCTGGGTTCGTGTCCTGGGGCCTCCTTGTGAAGGCAGGCTCACCAGCAAGTGCTGCGGAGTGCCACCCGGCCCGCGAGCACCCCGGAGAGCCAACTCAGCAAGGTGATGCAACAAAAAGCAAGACAAGCAAAGACACCGAAGAGTGCTCAGTGAATGGACACAGAGAGCAGACAACAAGCAAGCTGCAAGGGGAAGGAATAAGTGAAAATAAATACAGACACAGAAGAACACACAGCGAATGGACACAGACAGTAGACAGCAAGCAAAAAAAGCCATGGCGGGGGGGGAGGGTTGGAAAGAAGGGGGGAACAAATACTAGCAAATCAAAAGCAAAAGCATATTAAAAAGATTTGACAGGAGCAGATGTGGCTCAAGCAGTTGAGTACCTGCCTCCACATGGGAGGTCCTGGGTTCAGTTCCCGGTGCCTCCTGAAAAAATAGAAACAAACAACAAGCAAAACAAACAAAAAAAAACAACTCAGGGAAGCTGATGTGGCTCAGTGGTTGAGCAACAGCCTCCCACATACAAGGCCCTAGGTTCAATCCTCAGCCACTGGTACCTCAAAAAAAAAAAGGGATTTTACACCATGACTAGGTGGGATTTTCCCCAAGAAAGCAAGGGTGGTTCAGCATTAGAAAATCAACTAATATAATTCACCACATTAACAGAATAAAGGGATAAAGCACATGATCATCTCAATTGATTCAGAAAGGACAGTTGACAAAATCTAACACTGTTTCCTGATTTTTGAAAACACTCAAAAAATAGGATTTAAGGTAACCTCCTCAGTGTGAAAAACGGTATATACAGAAAACCCACAACTGACATAATGGTGAAAGACTGAAATTTTCCCCCTGATGCCAGGAAAAGACAAGAATGCCTGCTTCCACTACTGCTATTCAACACTGTACTGGAAATTTTAGTCAGAACAATTAGCCAAGGAAAAGAGGTAAGAGACAACCAAGCTTCACTACTTGAAGGACAAGATTCATAGATACTTGCAACAATGCTGAGGGCTTGACACACTAGCGTGTCCTGCCCCACTGGGAGCCCCCCATGCTCTCGAGAGACACCCTCCCCGCTGTCTGAGAACATCCAGGCCTCCCAGGATGGGGGTACAACACTTCCCCACTCATTGTATGGGTCTCCACCCAATGATATAATACACTATGACAAGATGAGCACTCACACACTTCTTAGAAGCTTGCCCCAGGTGCACCCTGTGCCAGATGCCCCTCATCAAACACCTTAAACCCTTCCTTATTATCTTTTCTAAAGAGTTTTCTCAGCATTATAGATTCAACCACATACCCAACGATCTCCCACATTCACCTGCTCTCCCCCAACCCTCCCCCCAAGTCCTTGGACCATCTGACCCATCCTCCCAACCCTAGCCCCCCTCAAGCCTGCAAAGCCCAGCCCAATAGTATCCCTATGACCCATCCTATCCCTTCACTGCACAACTACTTGCCTCTACCTTATCACTGATTTCGCCCATGAGGGCACTGGCTCACAACCTTCCTCTCCCCTCCTAGTTCCTGTAAGCCTGTCTTCCAGTCTCTAGCTTTCTGAAGCAGCTTGATTTGCTTAATTCATATCAGAGAGGTCATGTAGTATTTGCCTTCAGTGCCTGGCTTGCTTCACTCTAAGGGGAGGGGAAGAGGGGAATAGAGTGGATAGAAGAGGGGGTAACAGGGCAATGGAAGTGCTCTTTTTTTAAAAAGATTTTTTATTTATTTCTCTCCCCTCCCCCCCAATCCTAGTTGTTTGTTCTCTGTGTCTATTTGGTGTGTTCTTCTTTGTCCGCTTCTGTTGTTGTCAGCGGCACAGGAATCTGTGTTTCTTTTCATTGCATCATCTTGTTGTGTCAGCTTTCCATGTGTGTGGTGCCATTCCTGGGCAGGCTGCACTTTCTTTCGCACTGGGTGACTCTCCTTTTGGGGCGCACTCTTTGCACGTGGGGCTCCCCTACACGGGGACACTCCTGCATGGCACGGGGCTCTTTGTGCACATCAGCACTGCACATGGGCCAGCTCCACATGGGTCAAGGAGGCCCGGGGTTTGAACCACGGACCCCCCATGTGGTAGACAGATGCTCTAACCACTGGGCCAAGTCTGCTTCCCTGGAAGTGTTCTGTGTGACCCTGCACTGATGGATACAGGCCATGTGAAATTTCACCAAAATTTATGAAAGTATATAGTCTAAAATGTAAAACATAATGTAAACCATAATGTAACCAAAAATTTATAAAAGTGTACAGCCTAAAACATAAGCCATAATGTAAACTATAATGGAACCATGGTTAGTAGCTATGTTTCAATATCTGTATATCAGTTGCAGCAAATGCAGCATCCAGATGTAAAAGGATCATTGCTGGGGAAGGGGGAAAAGGCTTTGATGTTAGATGTATGGGAGTCCCCTATATTCTATACGTGATTTTACTGTGATCTAAACCTTTTTGAAGACAATAAAAAAAGTTAAAAAAAAAAAAAAAGGATTAGACACTGAGGTAGAAATGGAAGAGATTGCCTTGCCACTGTACTTACAGGGCAACACTTATTACAGTGATGAAAGACAAATCACCAAAAAAATTTTTATGATATTTTTTAATACCCTAATTTATTTTTCACGATTTTAGTTTTTCTAATTATTATGTATGCTAGTTCTAATCTTTAAAACTATCAGTACTATTTCATTTTCCTATTAATTGAATAGGGCAATATATTAGGCTTCATTTTTTAAGAGGTTTTGGATCACAGAGGGGTTCGACTATGGCTGGGGAGGAGCACTGGTGTGGGGTGTCATTGACGGGGGATGCTTGGGTGGGAGGGAGTTCTCCAGGGCATGCATAGAGGGTACATGGATATGTTTGGATATTCATTGGGTAGGGACATAGTGGGTAGAGTTTCACATGACCACTGAGGGAGTGCTGAGTTCCCATTCTGGGGAATTCTGTCACACTCCCCAAGTAGCAGCAACAATCCCCCAAGTGCCTCTTCTGTCACTTTTACTGAACGTGGTTAGCACTGGGGTTGGTGTATGCTCAGGAGACTTGAATCACTGGACTGGCCATGTGCCAGCTGGGCCCTGAGCCTCAGCAGAGTTGCAACACCTACTCCCCGGTCCATTGGACTTACCCCAGGTCAGCTAACAGGGAGGAGAGGATGGTCAATCACCACATCAGGGAACCAAGAGAGTCTCCAACTGCAAGCAGGAGAATCCCAACCACCAGCCCTGTGGGATCTAAACCCCTCGCAATTTAGAGGTGGATAGGACATCGTCGTCCCAGGGTCCTCAGGATGGAGGAATAAAATATGTATTAGAGTCGATTTACTGGTGTTCTACGATAGAATAATTGTGACTCTAGCAATGGAAGAAACTGTATCACTGAAGTGGAGACAGTGGCCATGGGAGCTGCTGAAGGCAGGGAGAGGGAAGAAGCGGTGTGGTATGGGGGCATTTTCGGGACTTGGAGTTGTCCTGAATGAGATACTGCAGGGACAGATGCAGGATATTATGTATTCTGCCATAACCCACTGAATGGACTGGGAGAGAGTGTAAACTACAATGTAAACTATAATCCATGCTGTGTAGCAGTGTTCCAAAATGTATTCATCCAATGCAATGAATGTACTACACTGATGAAAGAGGTTGTTGACATGGGAGGAGTGGGGTAGGTGGGGCGGGGGGGTATAGGGGAACCTCTTATATTTTTTAATGTAACAAATTTCTGTGATCTGTGTATCTTTTTCAAAAAAGATAATAATATATATATATTTTTAAAAGGAAATAAGAGGAGCAGATGTAGCTCAGTGTTTGAGCACCTACCTCTTATGTACAAAGCCCCGGTTCAATCTCTAGTAACTCCTAAAAAATAAAAATAAATTTTTTTAATTAAAAAAGAAATAAAAGGCATCCATATTTGGAAAAGAAGAAGTAAAATTATCTCTATTCACAGATGGCATGATTATTTATATAGAAAATTCCAAAGAATCCATAAGAAAATTATTGAACCTAAAAAATGAATTCAGAAAAGTTGCAGGCTCCAGGATTAGCATGAAAAAATTAGTTTTGTTGTTATATATTAGTAAAGAACATTTAGAAATAGAAAATTTTTAAAAATTCCCATTCATAGTAGCATCTAAAAGAATAAGATATCTCAGCATAAATTTAACCAAGGACGTGAAGGACTTAAACACTGAAAACCTCAAAACACTGCTGACAGAAACTAAGGAACACCTAAATAAATGGCAAGACATCCCATGTTAAACGACAGGAGGAGTTAATGTTGTTAAGATGTCAGTACTGATCTTGGGTCCTTGTTCATGGCACAAAATGTCCAGTGAAGTAACAGAAACCATCCCTGCTACAGAGCAGGAGTTGCCAGAGCCCCAGGCTGAGTCAGGGCCTGGAACAGAATCTGACAGTAATGAATCAGTACCAGAGTGGGAGGAACAGGTTTCCACACAGGTAACCACACAAAAGGTCCAGCTGCCAAAAGCAGCTTAAATCAACAAAGAACCAGTCAATAGAGCAAAACAGAGTAGGCGTGAAAAGGAGGCACAGAGGCTATGGCAAAACTGGCCGCTGACAAGGATTATTAGAATCACTATCCAGAAATCTAATACCCTCATTGTCGTCACAAAACCAGATATCTACAGCAGCTCAGCTCCAGAGACCTATGTAGTTTTGGGGGAAGCCAAGATCCAGGATTTATCTCAGCAAGCCCAGCTAGCAGCTGCTGGGAATTCCGAAGCTGAAGGTGAAGCTGTCTTGAACACTTGAGAAATCACACAGACTTCAACTGTACAAGAGGAGAGTGAAGAGGAGGAGATTGATGAAACGGGTGTGGAAGCCAAGGGCATAAAATCGGTCATTTCACAAGCAAATGTATGAAGAGCAAAGGCGCCTGAGTCCTGAAGAACATCCGTAATGATACTGTAAATGCTACTATGGAATTAACAATGAAAATACCTGAAAATGAGGACTTTTTCAGATTAACAACTGCATCTTGGTTTGAAATTTGTACAGTAACTGTCATTAATAGTTAGGACTTCTTGTTGGATTAAAAAAAACTGATGTCAATACTACATAAACTAATCTACAGATGCAACAGAATTTCTATCAAAATCCTACTAGCCTTTTTCTTTCAGAAATGGAAAATTTGATCAGCTTTTTTTAAAATATATTTTTATTGAAGTATATGATTCATACATGAATATGCATAAACAGTAAGTGTATAGTAAAAACACAGCAAAGCTCTTTACATTTAGAAAGAAATGATGTATGTGTTTGTAAGAATACAGTAAGTGGAAAAAAGTAAGAAAAAACCTTTTGGTATAATTATCAGCAGATGAGGAGATATACTGTACCAGTTCCCACCAACAGGGAACAGCCTGCTGGTATCTGTGGGCCTGCGAGTGAACCCTCAAAACCACTGTGCTAAGGCGAGAAGTCAGACACCAAACAGAACACAGCATGCATTTCCATTTATGAGGAATTAGATATTGCAGGTAAACAGAAACTATAATGAGTCTCAGTGATTGCTTGAGACTGATTGCAAAGAGGGGTAAAGGAATATCTTAGAGGCTGTTGATGACACATGTTGACGGTTAGGTTTATCTGTCAACTTGGCTAGGTTATGGTGTTCAGCTGTTTGGTCAAGCAGGCACTGGCCTGATTGTTACTGAGAGGACATTGCATGGGTTTAAATCATCAGTAAGTTGACTGCATCTATGGCTGACTTAAGCTACATCAATTTAGGAGATTGCCTTCAACAGTGAGAGAAGTCTCATCCAGCCAAGTGAAGGCCTTAAAAGGAGAAGTGATGATTTCAGCTGTGGGAAGGGAGACTTTCCATCCCTTCTGCAGTCAGCCAGCTTCTCCTGGGAATTCATCATTTGGGACTTTGAGTTGTCCTAAATGATATTGCAGGGTCAGATGCTGGACTTTATATATCCTGCCATAACCCACTGGATGTACTGGGGGCGAGTGTGAACTACAGG
This sequence comes from Dasypus novemcinctus, assembly GCF_030445035.2. NCBI lineage: Eukaryota > Metazoa > Chordata > Mammalia > Cingulata > Dasypodidae > Dasypus > Dasypus novemcinctus. Next base: position 61,789,048 of record NC_080695.1, read on the forward strand.
GTAAACTATTACCCATGTGGTGCAGCAGTGCTCTAAAATAACATCACCGAGTGCGATGAATGTGCCACAATGAGGGGGGAGGTTGCTGGTGTGGGAGGGGTGGGGTGGGGTGGCGGGGGATATATAGGCTGCATCTATCTTCAAAAAATACAGTTTACAAAATGATGGAAGTAGGTGGGTGAGGAGTAGGTTATATGGTAACCTCTTACGTTTGTTAAAGTAATGTTCTTTGTGATCTATTAACTTTAATTTAAAAAAAAGTGTTTAAAAAAAAAACTTCATCGGAGTTCTCAGGTTTCCACCTGCCCTATGGAATTTGGACTTGCTCATTCCTACAATCACATGAGCCATTTCCTATTTTAAAAATTCATAATATTTATATAATATGTGTATATGATATATGTGTATATATATACATATATTGCCTGTCTGTTTTATTTCCCTAGTAAACCTTGACCAACACACAGGCTATAAAAACATTCCGCATATTGATTATAGTAGTTCTTATTGATATAATTAACAATCCAGTAAACTATTTCCATTTATAAAGAGTACCTAAGAATTCAGAAAACTGAAATTACAACTATGTATGAACTTTACACACATGTACACACACACAATGAAGTTTTAGCTTTTGGTCATTATATAATCAGTATTTTCAAAGAGAAAAGATATTTCCTGATCATAATAACACAAAAGCACTCTGAATAGCAACTCTATCTGCCACAGGCACGTGGAGCATCTTTGGAGCTGCTGGGTCATGTGGCCCTCGTGGCAGGCAGCTTGGGCAGTGGTCTGATTCTGTTGCACAGTCTTCTCTTCTTCTGGGACCCATTAAACACAACAGCTTTTCTGGTCACTCAGTAAATGGGCTGCAGCAGCTCACCCAAATGAGGAGTACATCGCCTCAACAATTTATATGGGCCCACTAGGCACTGGTGCCTACTTGTTTTTTGTTTTGTTTTTAATTTAAAAAAAATTATTGAAGATAGTACTCATATACAAACATACATAAACAACAGTTTATACTAACTGTTGTGAGCTTACAAAACAAACATACATAATATCATACAGGGTCTCATACCTCGCCTTACCATCAATATCTTGCATTGTTGTCAAACTTTTTAAACTAATGATTAAAGAGCATCCTCAAGATATTACTACTAACCAAAGTTATTTTTCTCCCAACCACCCTATTATTATTTTATATCATTTTCACATGAACACACATGAACAATAATTATATCGTAAAAGCTGTTAACATAAAAAGCAAATATGCATAACATCATACAGGGGTCCCGTACATCAACCCACCACCAACGCCTTGCATTGCTGTGAGATACTTGTTACAAATTATGAAAGAATATCATCAAAATCTTACTACTAACTATAGCCCTATCTTACATTTGGTGTATTTCCCCCCCAACCCACCCGATTATTTTTTAAATATACTTTTATGACAGAAGTTGTAAACTTACAAAATAATCATGCACATGTACAGAATTCCCAAACAACACCCCTCCATCAACATACCACACTGTGGTGGAACATTTGTTACAGACTATGAGATAATATCATCAGATTATTACCAGGTCCACAGCATACATTTTCGGCACACTTTTTCCATACTCCCCCATTATCAACAGTACATTGTTGGCATAGATGCATGAATATTACATTATTACTCTTAACCACAGATCAGAGGTCACTACAGTTGTACTTTTCCCATGCTTCTTCATATTCCTACCACCCTGCAATAGTGACGTACATCTGCTCTAGCTCCCAAAGGACACTCTTGCATCTGTGCCATCACCCACAATTCTCATCCACCTCTGGGTTGACTGTGCTATCCAGTCCCTAGATTATTCTCCAACTTTCTGTCAACAGGCATTTACATCCCTAGACCACCATTTTCAGGCACATTCCCATTTATAAACCAGCTGTTAATCACTATAATGTGTTGCCATCAACTCCTTCCATTTCACACCTTTACAGTAAAGTTAACTGAAACTTCTACATATATTAAACATCAGTAGTCCATCTCAGTCCTCCTCTTCTCTTCTATAAGAATCCACCACCTAACACCAGGTCTTGATAATATTTTCCTATATTTTATTCCACAAGCTTTACGGTTCTTGCTTTTGTGTTTAGGTTTTTGATCCAATTTGAATTAATTTTTTTATAAGGTGTGAGGTAAGGGTCCTCTTTCCTTCTTTTGGCTTTGGATATCCAGCCCTCTAAGCACTATTTGATTAATGGACTGTTCTGCCCAAGCTGGGTGCGTTTACAGGCTAGTTAAAAATCAACAAACAATCAAACAAAAACCCCACCCTGCTGTGATCACATAAGGATAGCCAATGGACATCAAGATTAGATACAATCTTGCACCACAATGTAAGCACAGATATCACCTTGTTAGAAAGCTAATGTCTCAGACTCTGTACATCACTTTAAGTAAATATGATATGAATAGGGCGTAAGAGTATCACTGTGGAAGGGAAAAGGTTTTCTGGTGGATGTGTGGGAGTGCTGTATATTATATATATACATTGCTGTGGTCTAGAACTCCTGTGAAGAAAAGCTGAATAATTAGGGGGGCGGGGAAAGAAAAAGATAGGATGTGGAATTTTTTCAAGTCAACATTCTTTATCTAAGTTCTTTATCTAACTTTATCCAAGTTCTTTATCTATCCTTTAAGCTCATCGCTATATGCCATTCCCTAGTAAGGGACCATGAAATTATATTGGGCTTCAAATTTCGGGGAGTTCTGGATCACAGAGTGTTTCAACAATGGCAATGGAGGGATACTGGTATGGGGTACCAATGACAGGTGATATATGGCTGACAGGGAGCTGTACAGAACATATGTCCAGGGTGCATGGTAATGTTTGGATATACTCATAGTGGCAACAATTAAAAACCACAGTAGGGGGGGTCCTGGGTTCCTGGCCAGTGGTGCTCTGTCGTGGTCCCTAGGGGAGCAGCGACAGTCTCCCAGGTACAGTGGCGGGGACCGGGAGGGAGTGAGGGTTCAACAGTGAGCCCCTGATGCTAATGACTATGCTTGTGAGCTGATAAACCCAAAATAAGAACAAGGCCTAGAACAACATTGTGCCTGGGAATTTCCTCCTGTCAGCCTTCATGTTACTCAAATGTGGCCAGTCTCGAAGCCAAACTCAGCATGTAAATGCAATGCCTTCCCCCCAGCGTGGGACATGACACCCGGGGATGAGCCTCCCTGGCAACGAGGGACCACTATCAACTACCAACTGATGATGCAACTGGAAAATGACCTTATACGGAAGGTTCAATGCGGATCAGCAGAATATCCATGTCTACATAAAATACCATGACTTTAAAATGCTGTTTGACCTAAAGTAAGGGGGAAATGGAAAGGAGAAATGAGTTTATATGGCTACGAGTTTCTAAAAAAGAGTCTGGAGGCTGGCAGAAGGTTTGCCCCCATGCACAACTGAGCAGAGTCAGAGAGACAGATAAAGCAGATACAACCCCCAGATATTGGTTCCTTTGAGGGCTAAAGAGACCCACGGGAGTTATGGTCATGGCCGATGGGGTTAACTACCAGGGCAGATGGCCCCTCTTTGGAAATGGAGTTTATGTGTGATGAATCTGGACTCAGATGGGATCTCCCTTCATAAGACTTTCATGCCAATGTGCTGGAGGTGCAGTTAATGTTGGGGTTTAAGATATATTTAGGGGATTTGAATCTCTGGACTGACAATGTGATAGCCAGGTCCTGAGCCTCAACAGACTCCAGCACCTACAATCTGATCTATTGGACTTACCACACTCAGCTAAGATGGAGTTGAAGAAGGACAAGCACCACACCATGGAGCCTAGAGTGATTACAACTGAAAATGGGAGGATGGCATCCAGCATCCAGGTGGAATCTGACCCTCCTCTTGACATAGAGGTGCAATGGACACAACCAATCCAATGTCCACATAGAAGAGGTGGCATTGGAATGGGAAAAGTGGACATAGTGGACGAAGGGTATGGGGAAAGGCAGGAAGAGATGAGAGGTGGAGGCGTCTTTGGGACATGGAGCTGCCCTGGATGGTACTTCAGAGGCAATCACCGGACATTGTAAATCCTCACAGGGCCCACTGGATGGAATGGAGGAGAGTATGGGCTATGATGTGAACCAATGTATATGAGGTGCAGAGGTGCCCAAAGATGTACTTACAAAATCCAATGGATGTGTCATGATGATGGGAACGAGTGTTGTTGGGGGGGGGAGAGGGGGGGTGGGGGGATGGGGTTGAATGGGACCTCACATATATATTTTTTTTCTTTTTTTTTTTTTAATTGACTTTGTGATAATATTACCACATATATATTTTTAATGTAATATTATTACAAAGTCAATAAAAAATAAAAAAATTAAAAAAAAAAAAGATTAGATACAATCTGAGTACATCTCAGATTGACATCCATTTTGTATTCATTCAATACTAACACAAAATATCAAAGAAACACTTTATACTGAAAGTGAGAGTATGTTGGTGCAAATACATCACAAATTTTTATGCAACTTCTTAGTGCAGGAAGATAATTTCAAACAAAAGGATAAAGTAAATAAAGACTTCCAAGAAAAATCCTGACAGTTAATAAAGCTGCATGCTTATTCTGCCTATCCCCTTGCTTTCAACAATGAAAGTCATTTTAGAAATGTGTTTGATTAATGTGAAACTTGAGCACGCAGGATGAATATATTTTCCAAATGTGAAAAACAAAAAAGAAAAGATATGAAAATAAAGACAAAAAAAAAAAAAAAAGAAAGAAAGAAAGAAAAGATATGGGAAAAGGAGGAATCACTGGATGAAGTTATCAATGTTAGAGGAAATAGGCATATCAAAAAATAAAGAAATTATAAACCTAATTTACCTTTGAGGTGGAAGTAAAACTTCAACTAACTGCCTTCTGTGTTAAAGTTTTGAGAGAACATTTATTTTCAATGAATGCATCTGACTTCCAGCCACTGCTGCTGCTCTTATATATTCTGATCATTTAAATACTGTAGAAATTATCTTAAGTGGTTTTAAACAGTATGCAGTATCAATAATTGGTAGTAAAAAAAAAATAGTACCAAGTTTTGATTTCTAAAACGGATTCATGAGATAGTAACAACGCAAGTTATCCCAAATTGGAAGTAGCCTTGACAACTTTTCTTAAAAACAATAAAGGCCCAGAAGGTCCTGTGACAGGCGTTCAAGTAAGATGAAATTAATAAAAAACGATTTCAGATGCTTAAACATGGCAATTCTCTCCACTGAAAATGAGATAACGTAAGAAATATATTTTTAAAATATTACTGATAAGTTTGCTTACGTTCAAGCCGGAAAGGTTGCATTATAATAAAATATGATTTAGGAATAAGTTAAATATTTAACTTAAATACTGTTGCGAGATTGAGAATCTACTCTTTACTCTTCAAGTATTTTCCTACTTTGAAACTACTGAAAACAACAACAACAGAACACCACAACATTAAAAGAATGTACTGAAAACCTGCACAGAGCGGCATCCTCCCTCCCCTCGGGGCCAAGAAGTCCCGTGTCCCCGACTCATTCCCCGGAAGGGCCCAGCATTTTGGGGTTCAGTTCCCACTGGTTGCCCTTTCTGTGAATTTATGTCCGTAATTTTTCCCAGAAAGAATCCTGAAGGAGTAAAAAAGACGACGGCGTCCATGATTTTGAGGCACAAGCCCCTCAGTCACGAGCGTTTTTAGTAAAATTAGTCGTGTAAATTATTAAACGAAAGTCCACCGTAAAATGGTTGAAAACGGTCAGGAAGGTGGAAAGGTTCTGTGATCGTTGATTAAGAAAAGTGTTTCTAGAGGAGCCGCAGGAAAGCTCCCTCAGCCCTCAGCACCTGAAAAAGCGGCTTTGACTCACCGTCCCCGCGGCCCAGCTCGGCCCCAGCGCGGCGGCGGCGTCTCCACGGCGGCAGGTCCCGCGGGAACAACGCGCTGGATCCACCTGCGGCCGCCGCGCCTGGGGCGCCGGGCGATGACTCCGCCTCCCTGCGCGGCGCCAGCGGCCAGAACAGGCGAGCTCGGGCGCCCTCTGCCGGCCGCCGCCCCTCGCGGCCGTCCAGGGAATCACGCAAATGCTCAATTCTCAATGCCCAGGTCTCTGCCCTGGGCGCTGCAGATGCCCTGCTCAGGGCAAGCCTGCTCGCTGGGCGGCCCCTTACCTGTGAACAGGGCCGGGAAAACAAGGAAATCTGCATGCATTTTAACCATTAAACTTCTTCTTTGGCAGGACGGAATGCCAGGATGGACTTCAGATTTCCACAGAAAAGAAGTGCTGTCCCCAAAACCCAGGAGACAGAAGCGACCTATTTCTGCCATCAGATTCTCCATCAGATCTACAACCTCTTCGACACAGAGGACATCAGTACAGTTTGGGATTCGACCGTCCTGGGTAAATTACTCTCTAACCTTCACTGCAATCAGGAACCTCAAGCAGTGAAGACGAAAGGAGAAAATCTGGCTTGTCCCGATTTAGGAACTGTTTATCCAAGGACTATCGAGGGATTCATTCTCTATTGAAAGCAAAGGACGAGAGCTGCCGTGCCTGAATGTTATCAGAAGGGAAACTGAAGTGTGCTTTTCCACGTTTAACATCCTCACTGCAAGATTAGGAAGTAAAGGAGAAAGTTACCTTCAGGACTCTCTGTAATCTGCTACTCTAGCCCCAGAAAGCAATCTGGCCTCACACTTCTTGATCAGCTGAAACTAGCTGAAATCAAAATCATGGGATAATATTAACAATAACTTATACATCATGAGTTACAAATGCTCTTTAGGGTTTTTTTCCCCTCTGTAGGGTCTTCAGGGCTTTCTTTGTATATAATTTTATCAATTTCCCCCGTGGGAGAAAGGCATGACTGGAGATGTTTTCAGTCTCTCATTCACCCCTAAATGTCTCTCATGTTTCATTGCTGATTTCATGGTTGGCTGAAGTGTGAGATTTTCGCGATCCCGTTCACACTGGTTTGTATCATTTGGAGAGTGACTGGCTGTGTAGTTGAATTTAAGAATTGAGAGATCAGATAACGGCTGAGGGATATTATAAATATTATGATTAAGAGTATAACAAGTGTCCCTATGTTTACCTCTCTGAGGCAAGGTCCCCATGAACCTAGAAGCCAGCCAAAAAGAGACTCAGACCGATCAGCTTCGGGAGGTGTGTCGGCTGATCTGGCTGCTTCGCTAGCATGGCGTCTGCTGCCACTGCCTCTTGGTAAACATCCTTTCGACTGTTATTTACAAATACACAGCACTGGTTGCCCTCCAGTGCACGCACACATCCTTGGGAAATCAGAATATAGTCTAATGCTGACTGATTTTGTAGAGTCATTTTGTGGATTTCTGATTCTTCATCAGCTAGCAACCTGATTACCTGCCCTAGGTGGGCAATAGATGTTTCTAACTCTAAAACTACCTTTTCAAACAACCTTGTGATGTATCTTCCAACACAGGAGAAGGCTGCTCCAGCGACAAGGAATTATACAAGACAGAACACCCTGTGAGTGCAGCCTGAGTGAATGGGTTTTTCTAGGGTCCATTTAGAGCTGTATCTGATGTGGCAACAGTCTCTTTTCACTCTAGAGTATGCGAAGACGCTTTAAGAGCCCTCATTTGTCTAATTTTCCCTTTTGGAAGTGTATCATAAATAGTCATTTGGGGACAGCATTGGCTATGTATGTGGAAGCAACCCAGTTTATGGATAGTACCATAAGGGAATGGGATACTGGCTTGTCGAGCTAATTGGGCATAAATACCAAAAGGAGGGCCATAATCACTATCTTCATCATCTTCTGATATCTTGGTCCCACTTAACCAACAATTTCCCTGGTCTGACCCTCTAGCCCACCAGAAATTTGTGCCTTAAGTGGAATAACTACTTATGTTATTAAAACCATTGAGAAAAATGTGTCTCTAAAGGAAATCTGGCTACCACAGTCTACTCCTTTCTCAGGAAAGCAAAAGGAGTCTTGTCATATAGCAACTGAACATTTACTATGGCCTCCAAGGTGGCCATTGCTATCTGCCTGGTGTCTAGTAAAGCAGCACGTTCCTTGGGTTAAAGAGGCCACATTTTAATCCCAGCCTCAGGCACTCTTAGGGCACAGCCGAGAGTCATTCCAAGAAGGAGATCTAGCTGCCTGGGAGGATGTTTCCTGACAGGGCAAGGTCTACGAGGGGAAGGGGGTGGTTATTAGAGGAGCACCTGTTTGGAGACCAGTGGGGGATGGGCACAGAACCAGCGGTTACTCTGATTGGTTTTCTTTGCTATGTGGTGTGCTGGAAGGACAAAGAACTTTATTCAAGGAAGGGGAATTGTGTAAAGAGAAGATAAAAGAAAATCACGGCAAAGGTAGGGTATTGCTGGGGATGGAGATTGGGCATTGTGAGGGGAAGAGATTGAATAACAGAATGTTAGGCAGATGTGGAAAAGAAAGAGACAGGGAATAAAGAAATCCAGGAGGTTTTGACCCATGATCTTGGACATGATCTGCTTGGGCAAAAGCTGTCTACATCAGATGCTGTCTGCTTCTAGAATCCTCACATCAATTTTAACCTGAGGCCTGAAATGGCAGTGAACTCCCAAGGGCTTGGAACATGTTTCAGTTGTGACATGTGGAGCCAGGGGTCAGTTTCCTATAGTTTTACTGCTGGATTGATGGTTGATAAGACTTGATAAGGTTCTTTCCATCTAGGTCCTAAAACAGTCTTTTGTGGATTCTCTTCCAGCATACCAGTTCCCCAGGTTGAAGGTCATATATAGTCTACTGTGGAGAAACCTTGGGAAAGGAGCCTGGATTTGCGAATGGTGGAACTGGGTAGATGCAATTAGCCCCTTACAGTAATTAGCAATTTCAGATGGTAATAGATTGGAGTCTGGTACAACAGGAGAAATAATGAGCTTCATGGGTCTTCCCATTATGACTTCATAGGGGCCCATTGGTGTTCTCTCGAGAGTCTAGGTCTTATGGTCACTGAGGTTAAGAGAGGAAACTTAGGCCAAGGTAGAGAGAGATTCATATAATTTAGCTAAATTAAGTTTTAAGATAGCGTTTGCTCTTTCTACCTTTCCTGATGATTGAGGATGGTAGAGACAGCGTAGCTTTTGGCTGATGGGTGAGACCTTGCAAAGTTCCCTGATTACAGTTCCAGTAAAGTGGGTGCTGCTATCATTTGAGAGCATTGCAGGAATTTCATAGCAGTTGTTTTTTGTTTTGCTTCTGTTGTTTTTCTACTATGAGGGCAGCAGCAGACATATGATAACAAGGACATGTTCACATTCACTAGATGGGAGGAGCTGTGTAAAGTCCATGTGAAGATGCTCAAAAGGGCCCTGTTGCTGGACATTTGGGGCCCAGCCCCCGCTCTACACTTTACCAGGGTTGTTAATTGACAGGTGGAACATGATTCACATACTTGCCTTGCTTCTTGATTTAAAGTCTGTTTTTTGTTCCTGTTTTGTTTTTTTGCTGATGTTGAACCTCTGACCTGTAATCCATTCAAGCACTTTCAGGGAAGCATCATAGTAAAACAGTGCAAGGAAATGTGGTTGTTTCTGGGGCATGTAACATTTTTCAAGAATAGCTAAAATGATGAGCAACACCATGTTGTGGTCTCATAGCAGGCAGATCAGTATTAGGACGCCTCATGAACAGTGAGGACATTGTCAAAGCTCTAGGATATATGATTTCTGAAATATTTAATTAATAACATTTTCCCATACAAATTTAACCAGCAGAATGTTAGAAAATCCCTTTTGACCCTTTTTTTTAAAAAGATTTATTTATTTATTTATTTCTCTCCCCTTCCCCTCCACCCCGGTTGTCTGTTCTCTGTGTCTATTTGCTGTGCCTTCTTTGTCTGCTTCTGTTGTTGTCAGCAGCACAGGAATCTGTGTTTCTTTTTGTTGCAGGCTACAATTTCTTTCACACTGGGCGGCTCTCCTTATGGGGTGCACTTCTTGCGCGTGGGGCTCCCCTATGTGGGGTACACCCCTGCGTGGCACAGCACTCCTTGCACGCATCAGCACTGCACATGGGCCAGCTCCACACGGGTCAAGGAGGCCCAGGGTTTGAACCGTGGACCTCCCATGTGGTAGACGGACGCCCTAACCACTGGGCCAAGTCTGCCACCCCCTTTGACATTTTCCATGCCACTCATGACATATCAAATAAAACTATTTCCAGCACTTCTCTTTATATAAGGTGAAAGAACAAATCCCTTGTGATTTTCTACAGACCCTCTGGATAATCCCAGAGGCAGACTGAAAGAAAAAAGATATTTGGGGCTTGACTTTGAGAAGGCAAAATGCCAAAATTTGTCAGGAAGTTTCAACACTTGGTTAAATCAGATAATACCTCACTGATAAACAATAGTTGGCTCCCTATTTAACCAAAGTGACAATAAAAAATTTTTCAAAGTAAATGTAGGCAGTAACAGGATTGTAAACAAAAACAAAATCTTAATTCTTTTAAAAGTGAGATGACTTGTTTTCTTACTAAGGTCATTATAAAGCATAGGATCTTTGCCTTCTGGGAAGATTACTCAGATTGTTAAGAATTTCTACAACCTACTACCAACAGCTGACCACTACCCAAGGAAATTTCATCATATTAACAATGAGAAAACCAAATTCTAGTTTGGACAAATATATACTTGATACAAAAAAAATTTAGAAATAAACCTGTCAAATCTTATGACTGACTATGACAATGTTCATTTCCACCAGCCTTCGACCGTTTCCACATCCTTTCAGGTTTTGTCCTACACTTTTCCGTTTCCTATTCTGCAACAACGGTCAGCTTTTTTTTTTTTTACTTTATGACTTAATTACTCTCTTTTTTCCTTAACAAAAACACATCATGCACTACATATTTAAGTTCCCAAAAAGATATTGGAAATAGTCTTCAAACTGACATCCTAAAAAAGTGCAAAACTTTTGAAATAAAGTTTATTAGAGTAATAACTCAATTTGGTGAGTTCCAGGGCTGCCCGGGCATCCCATGGTCCCCGGGGTGTTGGGTGTGTGAGTGTTACTCTAGTGTCTGAATCTGAGTGTGTTTGTGTGGCCCCGGGCATGACTCTCTACATTCCAGTTGTGTGATCTACCTGCATTTCTGTGTCTGAGTTGTGTCTGTGAGTGTGTGAGATTCTGTCTCTGGGAGGATACTGATAGAGTGTGTGTGTTTTCCCATGTGGCTATGTTTCAGTGTCTCTGCGTGTGTTTGTGTCTGCATGTTGCCAGTGAATGTGTGTCAGTTGTGCATATCTGTGTGTCTGTACCTATCTCTGTGTGTGTGTTACTGCTGGAGTGCCTATTTTTGTATCTTTGCATGTGAATTTGCCTGTATTCCTGTGTGTGTGTGCCCTCTGTGATTGAGTCTTCCCTCTGAGGCCATTTCTGGAACCCTTAGTTTGTGTACCTGTGTGTGTTTCCCTCAGGGTGTCTGTGCCTTGTTGCAGTGTGGGTCTAGGTGTGCTTCCATGGGCCCTACCCCTGTGTGCCCAGGCATGTCTGGGGGTGATTGTGTGCCCAGGTGCATCTTGGTGCTCATCACTTCTGTATATTTCCCTGTGTGTATCTATGCACCCAAGAAGTGGGCAAGTGTGCAAGGCACCTCTCCAAGAGCCCCCAGCAGTGGGTGAGAGCAGGGAACCAAATGTCCTTCTGCCACCCTGGAGGGGCTGGGCCCCTGCTGCCCCTGCTGCTCTCCACAGCAGATGTTCTCCAGGTGGTCACACCTTCAGCCCTGGGCCATGGGGGCTGGGAGAGCTCCCAGAGCTGGAGAGGGTATTAGTGGGTTGGAGGAGGTTTGTGGGGGGATTCTGTGTCCCAGGACAGAGCCGGGCAAGTCCTGGGTCCTTCTGAAGGAATGACTGGATGGGCTTTCCTAGGGCAGGCTGCAAGGCAGAGCTTCAAGGCTCTTACTAGGGATGAGTGGGGGCCACCCTTGGGCAGGGCTGGGCGAGATATGGGGGAGGGCTGGGCGAGATATGGGGGAGTCCTGGGCTCCCAGTGGGACTGTCCAGGTCTCACCCACAGGACACAGGCAGAGCCAAGCAGGGACCTGTTGGGCCTTGGGGTACTTGACCATCTAAAGGGCATACAGGGCCACTAAGGGGGGGGAGGGATGGATGGACAGTGGAACCTGGTCCTGGGCTTATCTCAGATGACAGATTGGGGAGAATTAGGGAGGAAAGTTCTGGAAAGTGCTCTGTGCACGTTGAGACACAGAGGGAACTCACAACACAGGGGCAATGTTGATGTTGATGTTCATATTTTATTACCCCCCACCCAAGCCCAGTGCTCACTTGGGCAATTCAAAGGCACAGAGGACTTGGAGGAGACTGCAGTTAGTTTAAAAGAACAAAAAAAGTTGGGATCTTGGTGCTCCTGATTCCCCCACACCCCAATTAACACTCTCAAAACCCCCACCCCCATAACCACAGTGGGGATAGTGAGGCAGTCAGGGTTTTGCCCACTTGGAGAGTCTGAGTTTAGGGTCTTGTTGCCGCTTGCATCTGATCAAACTCCTTTCTCCGAAGTTCACTCCGTTTAATCTTGCCAGTGATAGTTTTGGGCAGCTCTGGGACAAACTCCACCTGGGTGAAGATAGAGCAAAGCCACCATGGCTTAGCCTGGCTGTGATTCCCTGACAATTTCCCACTCCCCTCCTTTGCCCTGCACAAATGCCCAGGGAGGCTGACACCCTGTGCTGGCCTTAATGTGATCCACTGGGTATTTCAGGTCCTCCTGACTCTGGGACATTGGACATAGCCACGTGGTTTGCTTTGGCCAGTGACATGGCACCTCTAGGCAGAAGAGTTCAGAACCATTGTGATGGTGGCCCTCTCTCTCCATCTGCCATAATACCCAGCAGGTACCTACATGGGGGCTGCTCCTTTATCCTTGTCCCAGGACAAGGGGATGTGGAGAAGAGGTCCCCAGAGAGCTATGGTGGACATGTGCATGAGCAAGAAATATGCCTCCAGTATGATATGCCTCTAAGCGTTCAGGGCTGCTTGTTACCTGCCACATAACCCAGCCCATCCTAACTGGTACACATCATCTAGTTTCCTCTCTATGAGGCAGCATAGCCTAGTACTAAAGCATGAACTTGGTTGCCAGACACACCTGGATTTGTGCTCCCTCTCTGCCTTTTATGACCTGTAATCTCAGGCAATTTACTTTGAATGTCTGAGCCTCAGATTCCTGTCTGTAATATGGGATAGTTACACCACCTCAAGTTGTGGCAAGGATTACATGAAATAACAGTGCATGCAGAGAATTGAGGATATGGTTTGGTACACATTGTAAGTGCTCCTTAAGTGTTGGCCTGATAGCTACACAATAAGAGGTTACTTAACCTCTTTACACATTGGTTTCCTCAAGAGTCCTTAGCTCATTGGTTTTTATGAGGGTTAACTCTGTTGGGGCATATAAGTGCTCAGTAAATGGGAGGCATATAGCTGCATAATAGGCATTTAGACAATGCAGCAAAGAAGGAAATGCTAGTTTTTTGTCATATGTGTCCTTTCCAACTTTTTTTAAAAAATAGGGACATACTATGTATAATATTTCATATCCTGCTCTTTTCTCTTAATAATAGATTTTTTATGTCAAAAATTAAGATCTACATCATCATTTTTTATTAAAGGGAAATATGCAGTCTCATGAATAATTTAAATCAACTCTCTATCATTGGACATTTAGATCAGTGATTTTCAAAGTTCAGACCATGGTCCATTAGTGGGTTGTAAATTTAACTTTGTAGATTGCAATCACCATTTAAAAATTAAAATAGATGAAAACTATCAGAATATATTGCATGTTTTAAGGATATGATTTTGTTAACATTTGTCTGTTTATGTGTGTATACATGTATGTTTGTTTATACAGGTATGCATGTTATATCTATCTATCATCTATCTAGGATTGCTATATAAAAGCCTTTCTTACTACTAATCATGCTTTTAAAAGTTTTGAAGCTGCTGAGTTTGATTTCTTTTTCAACATTTGCAAGACTATCAATAACTTTCTGGGATGTATAACTTTGTGTGCTTGTCTGATTTTTTCTTGAGGTTAACTTGCCAGCAATAGATTCTTTTTGCATGTCTGACACACGATAAAGGTTTCCATCAAAAGTTGCCCCCCCACCCCTGCCAAGCTGAATTACCTCTTCTGCCACAGAAAAGGCTAATGCTCTCAGTTCTCTAGGCTTCTGCCCAGCAGCCCTAGCAGACTTGTGGCAGCCACGTCTGGGTCAGACCCGATCCACCCGCCCAGCTCACCTTCCTGGGGTACTTGTACGGGGCTGTTACTGACTTCACGTGTTGCTGCAGCTCCTTGGTGAGCTGTTCCCGGTCATGGGACAGGAATGGCGGGGTCAGGACAATAAATGCCTTCACCACCTGCAGGATGGGAGTGGAGGCTTACGGTGAGGATCAATAATTTGTATAGTTAAGAAAAAATAAATGTTGTTGAATGAGCAGAGCAGCAAGTTGATGCTGAGCCTTAAAGTGGCTAAGGGCATGGTGGCTTTAGAAAAGGGCAGGACCAGCTTCAAATCCAATTTCCATTCCATGCCTTGCTAAGTTATGTAACCTGTCTTAACTGCAGTTGCTTCTCAGTGAAATGGGTACAATAAAATTTCTTCTCTCACAGAGTTTCCATAAAAGACTCCATGAAATTATGCATGTGAAATGTCTGATTAGTTTCATCTTAATTTTATTCCTCTCATGATTATATCACCATCATTCTTACTATAACTGTATGTATGGTTTTGTGTCTGGGATCTGGTGGGTGTTTGATATGTGGTGGTAGCTTATTATTATAAGGGTCTTGTAGGTGCTCCATAAATACTTGTTGAATCAATACATGCATGCTCCACAGTCCGATTGCTTAAATTTCCTTCTTAAGGACTGTAGTTATTAGTTGTGTGATCTGAGCAGCTGCTTAACCTCTTTATTCATCTGTATCCTTATCTATAAAAAGGGCATATATTTTAAAATTTGGATTGTTCACCCGCTAATTTTTTAAAAAAGGGTAGGCCAAGAGTCCTTGTTTCATTTCGTTGTGGTGAGGGTTAAATGTGTTGACACATAGTAAGCACTCCCTAAATATTAGCTGTCATCACCAGGTTAATCAAAAGCATTTCAGGGCGACAGGTGAGGGCACAGTGCCCCCTGCTGCGCACACTGTGTAAGTGCACACACTCACTTTGCCTTCCCTCCCCTCCAGGGTCTAGGCTGGACGTTTCCCTGCTCTGGGTCACAGGGGCCTCCCTGTCCTCTTGCTCACCTGCCCCCTAATGGGGTCCGGGCTGCTGACAACAGCTGACTCGGCCACTGCTGGATGCTTCGCCAGGGCGTCCTCCACCTCTGCCGGCCCGATGCGGAACCTGAAGATCAAGTGTTCTTTCCTTCACGGGTTCTGAGGCAGAGCCAGAGTTGGGGTGACTTGGGCCCCAAATCTTGTACTCTGGGGGGTCACATCTGCCAGAGACCCAGGACTTGCCTATCATGGCCCGAGATGGAAGACCTGGACGCTCTGTGCTAGGAAATACCAAGGCTCGATGGCTCCCAGGGCTCCTGCCATCCCCACCTCCAATGCTTTGTCCTCTCAAAGCCCTGGGCTTGGCTCAAGCAGCTTCCACCAGCGTGAAATTCCTTGGAAGCCTCAAGCTTCATCTAAAACGTTCGTGCAAATTCTTCATCTGATTCCCCAGTATATCAGCGTTTATTACAGAAAATTTTTAAAATTCAGTTTCCAAGAGAAAGGGTTGCACAGCAATGCCCTTTAAAAAAAAATCCTGGAGTCAGATTACCTCCATTCTAGTCTAGGCTTTGCCCTGTATTCTCTGAGACTAAGCAAAAGTTTTTATTGCTCTGTGACTCAGTTTCCTACCTGCAAAATGGGGGAAATAATAGCATCTATCTCATAATACTGATGATTGGTTAAGTGAGTAAATAGATACAAAGACTTTATCTAGTAGTTACTCCATAAATGGTAGCTATTATTTTGTTTCTGTTGTGACATCTTATACCCTATTTGAGGAGCATGATATAAAATAAGCTCTCCAACCAACGGGGACCCAAGAGCAACCTCCTTTCCCATACTCACCCCTTAAATTGCCTGATGACTTATTACAAGTCTGGCTCTTTCCAGACCCCCTGGGTCCTTATTTTGCTTGATTCTTTTGGACACGGGTTGGGCGAGGTGCACAAAAAGAGGCCCCCTGGGCCAGGGCCCCTTTACATGCTTCTCTGCATGGAATTAGGCTGAGGGTCCCTCATCAGTCCTGGAGGTATGACTTGGCAGGTGATATCCCATCAGGCAGGTGGGAGCAGCACCTGCTGGCCCCAGGATCACCAGACCTACCCGGAGGCATTGATGACATCATCACTCCTCCCCAGGAACCAGAAGTAGCCCTCTGCATCCATAGTTCCCTTGTCCCCGGTGTTGTAAAAGTCCCCACACTCCACTTCAGCTGTCTTCTTGGGGTCACCCTGCAAAGATAAGAGCACCCCTGCTGAAGGCAGTCAGTGTAGAGATGACGAGCCTGGCCCTGGGGCTCAGATCTGGTCTTCACTGTTGCCTCTAGCTCTTTCTGGTACTCAGGCAAGTTTTGTAACTGCTCTGAGACTATTTTCTTCCCAGGTAGCACTCAATGCAGGTTACTGCTCAAGCAGTAGAAGTTATAAAGCCAAATCTCATGATCACTGAAAAAATAACTCACTTGTACATGGCACACCACTAACATTATCAAGAGAACAGGAGCCCTGCTTATTTTATCCACTGCTCTAAGCACAGCACCACAGAGTGTCTGGCATGTGAGTGGTCTCAATAAAAATTTGCTGAATGAATTTTCTTTCCCAAAGACTGTCTCATTTGATTTTCACAGAAATTCGATGAGGCTGGCCTTTTCTTTCTATCAGAGGAGTTGTGAGTTTGCAGAACCATCATGCATGAAATACAGGATTCCCATATACCACCTGTAGTAGTCAGCCAAAAGGGTGCTGATGCAAAATACAGAAATCTGCTGGGTGTTATAAAAGGGTATTTATTTGGGGTAGGAGCTTACAGATACCAGGTAATAAAGCATAAGTTCCTTCCCTCACCAAAGTCCATTTGGAGCAAGATGGATGCCGATGTCTGTGAGGGTTCAGGCTTCCTGGGTTCCTATGTTCCTGGGGCTTGCTTTTCTCTGGGTTCAAGGTTCCTTTCTTCCTGGGGCTGGCATCTCTCTCTTTCCTCTGTGAGCTCACATCCTGGGCCTCCTGCTTAAGTCTTCAGCATCAAACTCCAACATCAAAACTCCAACATCAGAAACCCTCACATCAAAAGTTCCAACTTTGTCCTTTGCCATGCCTTTTATCTGTGAGTCCCCACCCACCAAAGGGTGGAGACTCAATGCCCTAATGATGTGAACCAATTAAAGCCCTAATCATAACTCAATCATGCCCAGGTACAGATCAGATTACAAACGTAATCCAATATTTATTTTTGGAATTCATCAATTATATCAAACAGCTACACCATCCTATTAGTGACACCTGGCATTGGTGTGATAGCATTGTTACAACTGATGAAAGCACATTGTAAAAATAATTGTATTATTAAATATACTCTAATAAAAATGCTCATTTTATATATATAGTCTATGGTTTTACTTAGGGGTTAGATTGGCATTTTTAAAAAGTAAAACTTTAAATTTTGAGATAACTGTAGATTTACATGTAGTTACAAGAAACTACAATGAGAGCCCATGTACTTTACCTTGTTTCCTCTAATGGGAACATCTTGCAAAATTATAGTTCAACATCACAACATAGTGGCATGGATATAGTCCACCAGTTATTCAGATATGTGCAACTTACTTGTGCTCATATGTGTGGGTGTGCATTTAGTCCCACACAATTTTATCACATGCATATCCTGTTTCCCCCACCATAGCCAAGATCCAGACCAGTTCCACCATCACGAGCATCTCTGGTATTGTTCTTTTGTAACCATATCCATTATTCCCTTAATCTCTATCCCTCCCTAGCCCCTGACAGTAAGTAATCCTTTCTCCATTTCTATAATTGTGTCATTTCAAGAACGTTGTATAAATGGAATCATCCAAGGTTTGTGATTGGCCTCTTTTTGCTCAGCATCATTCTCTGGAGTTTCATCCAGATTGTTACACATACATGAAGGCACATACTACAGTTTGTTTAACCATTCATC
This sequence comes from Dasypus novemcinctus, assembly GCF_030445035.2. Lineage (NCBI taxonomy): Eukaryota > Metazoa > Chordata > Mammalia > Cingulata > Dasypodidae > Dasypus > Dasypus novemcinctus. The sequence continues at coordinate 61,807,335 of NC_080695.1, forward strand.
TATCTACTGAAGGACAGCTGGGTTGTTTCAATTTGGGGGTTATGATGATGAATAAATAGGTACTTTTATAGCCCACTTTAAAGAAGAGGAAACAGATGCTCAGAGAGGCACTCAACTGGTGAAATCAAGGGTTGGAATTTGGAATAAAGCTCCCTCCACAGCCTATGGCACGTGACTGTTGGGCTATGTCTTGTCTTCATCCCTTAGGCAAAACATGACATTATTTAAGTGGTACATGAAAAAACATTTAAAAACATTGACTCACATTCCTTTTGGGATTCTCTTCCAATTCTTTTGATTATATCAAGGAGACTCTTGATTTGGTCCTAACGTGTCTTTAAGATCTCTGAAAGCCTTGCTCATCTCCCTTTGTTTCCCCAGGAGGAGGGGAGGATTCAGGATAAGAGATTTGGTCAGGAAAAGATTTAACTGGGATTTAAGAAAATTGGTTTGTTTGTATCACTCTTATGGTGATATATGACTTGGATTTTTGTCAAGTGATACTGTTTCCCACATAGGGTCATCAGGTAAAGTTTTCTTTTTCACAAGTGTTTTCAAGTGAAATAGATGATCTAAAGAGAAAATTAAATAGTAATATGGATGACTATGGAAAGAGAAAGAAAAGAGTGGAGGTGGACATGAATGACTGAAATTTAGGAAACATCAGACCAGGTGTCCAGCAATGCACCCCCTGATGTACCCCTGGAACTGCCGTGCAGTTCAGTGGACTGTGTCTTGATACCATTGGTCCCCTGGAATGAACTCTCTTGATGTCAAGCATGGCAGGTTGGGCATCAGAGTGGAACCTGGAAGAGGGCCTTAAACATCTGCCTCTTTCTCTAGGAGTCTGGATTTCTTGGGTATGGAGCCTCAGGGCCCCAGAGAAGCTTCCTGGAGGGAAATGTATCTCATCTCCCTCATAGAGGTGGTCAGAGTCGACAAAGGCACTCAAGTGAGTGCTTTAAAAATATACCATTGCTTTGGACCATCCCAATTCAATTTAACCAGAATCTCTGGGGATGGACCCAAGCATCTATGAAGTTTCTTTGATTGTTGCTAATTTTTAAGCTCCACAGATATTGTCACTGTGCAGTCAGGGTTGAGAATCACTGGTCTCTATACACGTTTCTCTCTATTTATTTTCCCTTTGATTCAAGCTTAAATTTGTGCTCCTGAGAATGAAGGCTAGGACCTGCATGTTTGCCTTTGGGCAATAGTGTCACAAGAGGAGCAGTGCCCCCTTGAGGTCATGTTGACAGTGACATCAGGATCAGATGTCTGCTCAAAAGATGGCACACCAGTGACCATGACTTGGAGAAAGGGGATGGTTTTCAAGGTCTCATCCCTCTTCCATGGTCTTTCTTGGAAGTGAAGAATTTCCCCTTTAAGGGTTACTATGAATGTAGGCAGACTTGGGTTTGTATTGATGACAAGTTTCAGCAGGTTTCTTTAAAGCCTGTCACAGTTTTCTGTGATCCCTGGGTTTCTCCCACAAATTAAAGAGTGAGGGCTTTGGGCTCAAAAGACATGGATTTGAGTTCTATGCTGGACCTGCCATTTACATGATATGGGGAAGTCTCCCAATGCTTCCATGCCACAGTTTCTTCCTCTGTGAGGTGAGGATAATGCCCCCTGGAGGATCAGTGAGGTTAGTGATTGGTCCACACTCTGTGGTTGCTTAAGTGAGATGGTTTGTACTGGAACCCAATCTGCTGGCCTTTGAAACCTGCATTCTTAACCACAGGAGTTCCTTGGTACCCAGGTCTGGTAGGCTGAAGCCAGTCTTTCTCCCCATTAGCTGGCTCCTTAGCACCAGATGGGTTAGAGCAGGAAGGGATGCAAGAATGCACGATAAGCTTTTGGTAGGGATGGGGCCATCAGAACAGCTTCCCTGAGGTGGAGCAATGAAGAAGTCATGGGATGCAGAGTTGTGTCCCCCCCCCCCCCGCCCCCCACTACCACCACAGCTCTCTGCAGGGATCTGGGGGTTGGAGGTGGGGATGGGTGCCCTTACCTCGTAGCCCAAGAAGAGACCTATGGGCCTGATAGGCTTGATCCTGATGCCGATATTTCCTTCAGTGTGGGGTGGCAGGATGTTGCCCTTGTCATCAATGATCTGAAGGATAAAGTCTGTGAGTCCCACCCTGCAGGGCTTCCCCCTCCCTCCTGCCCCACCCCACAGGGCTCCCCTATCCCCTTCTCACCACCCAGCCATCCCCTCACTCATTCATGTGGCCTCAGTGGGGCAATGGGATTAAGGGAGTGGTGGAGGACACCCATCAGAAATGATATTCAAGCTATCAAAAGTTATTGAAGTCAGCAAATAGTGACATTCAAATCATGAGTCTAATTGTTTCATGGACATATTGACATTGCAAATGTTTCTTCAAATCATAAAGCATTGATCAAGGAAAAATGAAAGCCCAAATGGTGGTGAGAGCTGCCATTGTTGACCCCGGGTCCTCTGTTCCCCTGCCCCATGTGTGGTCCCCACAGCACTGTAGGTGTCAATTCCAACCTGCATAGGATATTGGAGGGAAAAGAGGGAGAAAGGAGGCAGGACAGCCAGGCAGGGGAGCATAGCTGGTTCTGCCACTTGGTGCCACACAACTACCCAACCCCAGACAAGCTTTGTGCTCTCTATGCCAATGCCATTAGGACCAAACCTGAGTGTCAAAGGGTGGGATGGCCTTCCCCATGGAACCTGGCTTGATCTTCATGCCCCTATAAAAGGCACAAGTTAATCCCTGTTTAAAAAAAAAAAGAAGAGGCTGGGGTGGGCAGGCTGGTCACAGAGCAACAGGAATGGTACCCAGCCCACCACCACCCCCGCTCACAGGATGGAGCACCAGCAGCCCTCATGGGGTCATGAGGGTGGCTGGGTGCCAGTCTATGCAATTAGACCTGAGTCTAATGGAGCTCATGGTCCTGCAGAGGGTTAACCCCAGGAACTGGATGCCAGGATGGTCCATTTGCCAGCCGAGGGCCAAGTATCCACACATCTTACTTGGGGGTGCAGAACAGGGCTGGGAACCACTCCACCTGCATTGAGGATCAGCTCTTTCATGCCATTCCTTCTGCTAGCACTGGGCTAACTTGTCTTCTGATGAACTTCATTCCTTCTTTGTGGTTCTCTCAAGTGTCATTCTTTCTCTGGCTAAGAGCCTTCAAGCCAGACAGCCCAGGAGTTGATTCTTGAATCCCCCACTCACTAGCTGTGGGCCAGTTAATCCCCCTTGGTTTCCTCCTCTGGAGGAGGGGATGATTATGAAACTGTATGAGTGCTTGTGAATGTGAGAACAATTAGTGCAGTGCCTGGCACACGCTGACTGTTCAGTAAATGACTATTACTAGCTGTTTCTCAGGCCCCAAGAGAAGTCAGTTGGAAGAGTCTCCTGCTGTGGGCTATTTCTCCATATTTCTATGCAGCCTATAGGGCACTATAGGTATTTTTGCCTGTCTTTTCCCACTTGGTAAATAATGGACCTCCGAGTACAGACACGGCCCCACTCACTCTGCACTCTCAGCATCTAACACAAATCCTACCTACTTACAACAGTAAGTACTTAATGCAAGCACGTTCTATGAGCTGGCACTGCGGCCAAAGCTTTCCTCCCTTCCACTCATTTACCTACCACAACCCAGCAAGATCGCCTGTAATAGCCCATTTTAGGGATGGAGAAGCCAAGACTTAGGAAGGCTGAATGACATGCCTAAGGATTTGAAGCCTGTCATTGGTATGGCTGAGACTTGAACCCAGGCTCGAGCTCTTGAGAGCTCTTCCCCCCTGTCACTTCACTGCTCGTGCTGGAGATTCTTCTTTTTTTTTTTTTTTTTTTTTAACAAATCAATTTTATTGCTACATATTAATGAAGCATACAATTCATCCAAAGTATACAATCAATGGTATTTGGTATAATCACATCATTATGCATATATCACTTATAATCATTATTACAGCATTTTCATGATTTCCATAATTAATACTACTAATAATAAATAAATAAACAAGAAAATTCTTCACCTTTCAATCTCTGTTTCCCCTGCTACACATAGCAGCTATTTCTGGCTATTCTTGCACAATTATTTATTTATTTGTTTATTTAGCATGCTGGAGATTCTTGAATAATGTTTCACAGATGAGTGAAAATTGCACTGAGAAATAAAGCACTTCCTGCCTATAAGGGACTAAGTATATTGTGGTTGAAAAGGACTGGGGTCTTGGATAGAGTGCCCAGTTCTGGCCTTGCCCAAATAGAAACTCTGAGCCTTTGAAGACAGGACCTGAATCTCAACATTTCTCAGGCCTGCAAGAAGATCAATGAACTTGTTTATTGACTTTTTTTTTCAAAATATACTGTCAGACAAGTAAATGAACAGGGACTAAAAGGCCTGAGATGGGAGAGTCCTCTGTTAGCTGGAGGGAGAGTGGGGTGGGGGGTGGGGGTGGAAGTGGCTCTGGCCCACATTGCAAATGGACTGAGAATGTGTTCAAAGTCAGCAATACCCCCCAGTCACTGATGCCATCTTGAGGTCTGAGATGTGCATGATATTCTAAATGCCATGCCTACCTGGCAACTCAGGGACCCTCTCTGGGGTCACAGTGTGTATGATGCATACAAAAAGTCTTGCCCCCTCCACATTATATATCCAGAAGTGAACATCTGGAGACCCTTCCCAGGCTGCATCTGTGGCTGCCACCCTAGGAAGGAATGGTGGAGTGGGCAGACCTTGCTGGCAGTGGCCAAGTTTGCTGTGGAAACCCTCCCATCCCATCAGCAGTCTGAGCTCCCCTGAGCTAATGATCACAGGGCCAGTGGCAAAGTGCCCTCAGACCCCTTCTTATGCTTTTGTCCAGTAGTTCAATCGTTTTCAGCATCATTGGCTCCTCAATGAGTTGAGGAGCTGTGCATTGTCCTTCTGCAAATTGATTCTGGGCAAATTTGCCTGGGACTCTGGAGCTCACAGTCAGCTCATCTGCCAGGCTTGATGCCTGCCAAAGCTGGACCAGCCCAGAAAGGACCTGTCCACCTACCGTTTCTGACTGTCCATAGACCTCGCTGAGGTGGACGCCTGTCTGTCTTCTCCACTTCTCTTGCTCCTGGGGCAGCAGGGGCTCCCCGCCAGCATTGCAGTGCTCCAGGGTTGGGAACCTGAGGCTGAGGGGAAGGCAGGGAGTCACTGGCATCTCAGCTCAGCCTTGCTGGCTATGCTCCAGGCCCACCCAATTGTAGTGGGAGCCAACTCAGCGCTGGCATCGGATCATCCCCACTTTCTCACTTGCCTTCTGGGCATTTTACCCATGATCAAGGCCATGTAGACATCACTTCCCATGTTCTGGCAGGGGGTGGGAGGATGAGGCTATGGGGTAAATTGGGAGAGATTTGGATGAAAAGTGGATGATGATGTAATGGGAGGGAGAGAAGCATGTTCATCAGAACTCATCTCAGGGCATTCCTTCTGACAACCTCCAGACTCTTTTTTAGAGACTCATAGCCTTATAATCTCATTTCTCCTTTCCATTTCCCCCTTATATTAGGTCAAACAGCATTTTGAAGTCATGTTATTATATGTAGACAGGGATATTCTGCTGATCCGTATTGAACCTTTAATTCAAGGTCATTTTCTAGTTGCATCTTCAGCTGGTATGTGGTAGTGATCCCTCGGTGCCAGGGAGGCTCATCCCCGGGTGTCATGTCCCACGTTGGGGGGAATGCACTGCATCTACATGCTGAGTTTGGCTGTGAGAGTGGCCACATTTGAGTAACATGAAGGCTGTCAGGAGGAAACTCCCAGGCACAGTGCTACTCTAGGCCTGGAAGCATTCTATGTGGCTAAAAGGGATATTTTTATAAACTGTAAAGCGTGAGGAATAAACCCCCAGAGGCATACTAGAATGATAACTGAACTACACTGCCTTCTGTGGAGGACATAGAAGGGCTTTTGTGTTCATTTCTGAGTGGGTGTTGCATATTAGGGGCTGGAAATGAACTGCTCAGGATATAGGGCTTCTGGGTTGAATGTGGGAAAAGAGTGGAGAAGGGTCACCAGCAACAGCCCTGAGAAAAGGCATTTTGGGGAGGACATGAAGCCTGATGTGAACATGTGCAGTGGTTTTAGGCACATCAGGTGATATGTGTGCTCTCCTCCATTTCCCCCATGAAATCTAACATGAAGAATATAAAAACTGTCACCAAAGAAGGGTTGGCTTCCTTGAAGAAAATGGGCAAGTGATGAGGTCTGAGTGCTGGCTGGCATGGGGCAAGGATGGACCAGCTCTTGAGGATGTCACCTTTCCAGCCTCCTCACCCTGGTGTGGCTCACAGTTGAGAATGAGGAAAAGGGGGGCTGGATTCACTGAGGGCTTCTTTCTCATTCTTCTGGGACTTTAGCAAAAGTAGATAAACAAGACTGGATTTTTACTGGGTTCTGACAAGGATCATGTGAAGAATGTTGTAGAAAGTAACATAAGCTTTGAAATATAGATAGAACCAGAATCCAGCTAGACCAAAGTTCCAGGAATGAGATTGAGTTGTACTTCAGAATTAGTTTCATAAGGGTAGTCAGGAAGTTCCTTGATATTTTAACTTTTGGGTTTAAAACTTCGTTATCTTTGGTTTTTGAAGTGCCATTTCAATTTCAGGTGTAAAAGGGATGTAAATCCAAGCGAGGTTCAGAAACCAGATTTCAGGTTAGCTAAAAATTAACCCTCAAACACAGGGAAATGTAAAAATAAAACTACAGTATGATAACACCATGAATCCACCAGATTTTGCCAAAAATTCAAAACTCTGACAATAAGAAATGTTACCAGGATGGGCACTAATAGGAATTCTCCCACCCTCCTTGTGGAAGCATTAATTGATCCACTACTTTGAAAATGGTATTGTCGTATGACCCAGCACTTCCTCACTGGAAACCCCTACAGAAATGCTAGCTCACATGATCAGGGTACAGGTACAAGTGTTCACTGTAGCATTATTCAGCAATAGCCCTGATGTAGAAACTACCCAAATGTCCATTAATGGTAGAACTGATTTAAAAATTTATGGTATTTTCATGAAATGTGGTATCATACAGCAATGAAAATTGACAAATTAACTGTGAACACATGCAACCAGCTGGATTCATTTTAGAAACATAATGTGGAATTAAGGAAGCTACATGTTACACGATAATGCCTGAGTATGTGTATAAAACTCAAAGGCAGATAAAACTGAGTTACTTTGCTCAGGGATATTTCATAAGAAGGAAAACTATGAAAGAAAGCAAGGAGTGGACCATAGACATCAAGATAGTGGTTGCCTTTAGGGGAGGGGAAGGGGTCTGTGGGAGCTCTAGGGTGCTGTTGATGTTTGATTTTTGTGACATGAGTGGTGGTCATACAGGTATTTTCAACAATTCAATTCTGTTTTATGCATTTTTTTCTGTGTACTTTTTATTTCACAGTGAAAATGTTTTAAAAAGAAAGTGTTTCTCTGCGTTCTCTGGGTCCTGCTTTAATGAACTAACTGGATGGGTGATAATTATCCCCACCAATACTTAACAGACACATTACACACAGGCACCCACAGATTACACTCAAAGAACAAGAGGGCAACATGGTCAGAATGTCATGCATCAGATCCTTAAAATCCAACCCAAAGATCACTGACACCAACCACCTCTAGCATTACCTGGGGAAATTCTGCTGCAGAATCATTCGAAATAGAGTTGGTGCACCAAGGCACTGAGTGATGGGGTATTTGAAGAGCATCTGGGAAGTGAGAAGGAATTTTATTTTTACAGTTCACATGACCACTACCCACTATTATATTTCAAGTCTGACCGCCTCTCTAGAAAGCCCAGTTAGTTACTTGTTAAATCATTGAATATACATATATTGAGTTTCATACCTGACTGTGTCAGGTACTGCTGGCAGAAAGAAGAATAAGGTGAAGTCAAACTCTCATGGAAAGCAGGTCCTAATATTGAACAAGCCAGGACTCAAAAGATAAAGCTGAAGTTGTCAGAAGAGAGATTTGAAGAAAGGTCTATAAGGATATAGTAGAGGGAAACGGACTTTGCCCAGTGGTTAGGGCGGCCGTCTACCACATGAGAGGACCGTGGTTCAAACCCCGGGCCTTCTTGACCCGTGTGGAGCTGGCCCATGCGCAGTGCTGATGCGCGCAAGGAGTGCCGTGCCACGCAGGGGTGTGCCTGCGTAGGGGACCCCCACGCGCAAGGAGTGCGCCCAGTAAGAAGAGCCGCCCAGCGTGAAAGAAAGTGCAGCCTGCCCAGGAATGGCGCCGCCCACACTTCCCTTGCCGCTGCTGACAACAGAAGCGGACAAAGAAACAAGACGCAGCAAATAGACACAGAGAACAGACAACCGGGGAAGGAGGGGGGGGATTAAAAAAATAAATAAATCTTAAAAAAACAATCTCTTAAAAAAAAAAAAAGGATATAGTAGAGAAAAATATTTCTTCAAATTTCATGGTCCAGGGAGCTCGATGGAAGAGGTGGCATTTGTTGGGGCATTGAGAAGGGGATAGGAAATGTGCACAGAGAACAGGGGGAGGTCCATCACGATAGAAGGAATAGCAGGAGCAAAGGTTCAGGAGCTGAAAAAATATAAAGTCACTAAGTAATGAGGTATATTTAGACACATAGGAGAAAGAAAGGAAGAAATTTAGGATGGTTGGAACTAGCTGGATCCAGATTCTGTAGGGTTAAAAATGCCTGCTATTCACTCTTGTTCGGCTAGAGGTGTAGCCTTTCAGGCTTTCATGTCAGGGTGGAGAAAAGCTAGGAGAGAAGCAGCAAAGAGAAGACAATGTGGGTTTGGGCATCTACCTGGCTGGAATTTAAATCCAGACTATTAATTTCTCTGCTACTTTGTATCCTTACCTGCAAAAAGAGATAGCCATATTTTCCTTGTAGGATGGTGATGAGGGGTAGGGTGGGAATCTCCCTTTGGACTCTGCAATATCTCTGCAATAGCTCATATTCACCTCCTCTTTTGTATTTTTAGTTCTACCCCCACCTCCAGGCCCACTGCTCCCACCCAGAGTTCCTCTCCATCTTCTCACCCCAACCCTCTGGGCAGCCTTCTTTTTCTCTGTAACCTTGCACTGGCTTCAAGGATTGGGCTGGTGAGGGACAGGTGACCAGGCTGGGTCGCTTGGATTCTAACTGATCTGGATGGGCATTTGGCAAAGGAAGATGGAAGCCTGTGTATGCTCTGGTCACCATGTTCAGCTCTGTGCACACTAAGCAGCAAAGCAAGTCCCCAGAGAGAAAGAAGGGAGCAGAGAAGCAGAGAGGAGACACAGAAGCTGCCTGCAGTCCTGATGCTTATCTGGTTCCTGTTCCAGAACTGGCCCTCTGCCCTTCCAGTTTCATGAGCTGCCCCAATGTGCCCCCCACCCACGCACTTTTCCATGAGATGGGCTTTCTATTACTTGCACCCAATGGAGCACTGCTTAGTATGTAAGGATTAGAGCTAATATGTGCAAAGGGTCTTTCACAGAGCTTGGCACTTAGAAGGTACTCATCAAATTCTGGTATGATTATTGTGGCTAAGCTGCAGTTTATGACTCATCTGGGGACTTCACAGCTCATGGTGGGGGTGGGTGGCTGGGAGCAGGAGGTTCTTATAATGGAGCTGGCAAGAGGGTTAAGTTGAGAGCTTGGGCAAAGAGGAACCAGAAGGAATGTTTTGTTTTGTGAATTATGAATAGCACATTTTTTATTAAATTAAAAATTTTACATCATCCATCAGAGGAATTGAAACAATAAATCAAAAATTGTTATTAGAACTTCACAAAAGTAATATATAGAACATAAATCTAAATCATTAAACTTTCAAATGCTGTTGCTTTTTTTTTTTTAATGCGTAACATGAATGCTTTTGAAATAATTTAAGATTAAAACTACTCTAAGACTTTGGGGAAACCCCATATCATGGAAGGAGAGTTAGACTTTGGAAGGGGAAGGGGTGTTGCTTGTGCAGCTTTAAGCCTCTGGTGCTGGCAGGATGTGCTGTGAATAATGGTGGAGGAGCTACTGATATAGGGGAGAGGGGGGTGGGTGATGACATGTGGAAGTGCAGTTTGAAGTGTGGAGGGATGATCAAATGAACTTGGCCAGCTAGCAGTTAAACATGGGGGAATTAACCTGGAGAGAGATGGCGAGACCCCAGCACAGTTTTGAGTCACCTGCATTGATGTGCTTGCTGGAGAAACAGAAGAGAAGGAGATCATTTAGAAGGGAGAAGGAAGGCAAGGGCACAGCCTTGGAAATCTGCAGGCTTTGGAGGAGATGAGGGTGAAGAGGAGCAGGCTGCAGCAAGTGGAGAATGTTCTATGGAGAGTTTGGGATGAAGGAGAAAGACAGAGCTGGCCCAGTAGGTAACAGGGTCAAGGGAAGGTATCTTTAGAAAAGGAACTTTGACCATGTCTATGACTGAGAGAGTAGAGCTAATGGAGGATGAAGGACTGAAAAAAAGGAAGAAAGGTAGATGGTGAGGGGCAGAGAAAACAGGACGTGCAGCAGTTGTGTGTGTGGGGGTGGACTTTGAGAGGTGGAGGGGAAGGTCTGCCTCTGAGATAGAAAGCAAAAATGTGAGTGGAGACACAGAGGTTTTTCAGGTTACAGGAAGGGGTTCAAGCAGGTGCCTTAAATCATCGTCAAGATGCCATGCACATAACAGTAAGAGCAAAGACTACCATTTACTGAATGCCTTCCTCATGCTAGCCTCTGGGCTAAGCACTCTGCACATTTATCTTGAATCATCTCACTAATACGCACTACAATTACATGATGTAGTAACTATTTTTTTAAAGATTTATTTTTATTTATTTCTTTCCCCTTTCCCCCACCCCACCCCAGTTGTCTCTTCTCTGTATCCACTTGCTGTGTGTTCTGTGTCTGCTTCTATTCTGGTCAGCAGCACCAGGAATCTGGGTCTCTTTTTGTTGCATCATCTTGCTGCATCAGCTCTCTGTGTGTGTGGCTGCCATTTCTGGGCAGGCTGAACTTTCTTTCACACTGGGCGGCTCTTCTTAAGGGGCGCACTCCTTGCGCGTGGGGCTCCCCTACACAGGGAACACCCCTGTGTGGCACCGCACTCCTTGTGTACATGAGCACTGCATGTGGCCCAGCTTCACATGGGTCCGGGTGCCGTGGGTCTGAGCCATGGACCTCCCATGTGGTAGGCAGATGCTCTAACCATTGAGCCAAGTCCGCTTCCCAGGTAGTAACTATTAACAGCCCCCACCATGGTTTAGATAAGGAACTTGCGGCTCAGACTGGTTATGTAACCTGCTAATAAATGGCAAAGCTGTACAAGATGCTAGATCTGTCATATTCCAAGAGCTCCTCTTCTAAACACTTCACTGTACTTAGTAACACACACACACACACACACACACACACACACACACACACACACACACACACACACACCAGCTACCTGGCCTTTGTTGAGCCAGTGACCAGGACCCATGAGTCCAGAGCTCGTTCCAGCTGCTGTGATTTTTCAAAAATGAGAATTCCATGCCTCACTTCCAAAGTCTAATCAGTAGGTCTGGAGAAGGGCTAAGAAATGTGTATTTTCTTAGAGGTTCTGTCTTGATGCGATCCTGATATGAAGACTCTTGTTCAGGGTGCCATCCTATTATATAATATAAGACACTCAGACCAGGTTTAAACCAGGCTAATGGGCTTCTTTGCTAAATAAAATCTTTCTCACAAGGGTCCAGCTTCTGACTTTGAAGCCTGAGTTTCCTGAGGATTTTGTTGATAGTAGAAGGATAGTCTGCTTACCTGTACAATGACCTTGGGGTCGAACTGGGGCAGATGATGGATGAAGACTGTAGACCCTGCTGTCCATGGTTCAAGCAGGCCGCCTACGAATGCTACAATCCAGCCTGGGTCAGAGAGGCACCAGAAGATATCAGAAGTCTTTAGCTGTAGCCATTTCCTGCTAACTCCAAAACACAGTCATCTCAGCTGGGTGATCATGGTAGAATGTGAGAGCTGCTGATCCTGATTTTTGGGTATTGGCCCCTTTCTCTCATTCTCAGTCCAGGTGCTTAGGGTGGGGCTCCAGACCCACCCCCTACATCCCAAAAGAATGCTGCCAATTAACCAAGTATGTTTCCTGGCACATGTGTCTTAAATGGGATAAATCAAGATAATCAGGAATGCTGGCAGAGTCTGTCATTCTTTGACTGGAGTTGAATGGTACAGATAAGGGTCCCAGATGGTGCTGCCAGCCATTTTGGCTCAGCCTTTCTGAAAAGAGTATCAACAGAGCTGAAACATAGCTGAGCCATGGAGAGTCAAAACCCTAAACTGGAGGCTAGGCCACCATGTCTGAAGTCAAACCTCAGCTGCTCTGTTTCACGAGCCAGTAAGCTCCCTACTCCCTCTTTGAGTTAAGGAGGTCAGAGTTAGGTTTCCTGCCATTTGCAATGGTGAGAGAGCGAGATGGAGAGAGAGAGAGACAGAGACAGAGAGAATTAATACACCATCTTGGCAAGGAAGTAGAAGAAATTAGTCAGAGGGCAATCACTTATCCATGGTTGCAAGGTAGAAGAGGGGGGACTTTCCACTTATCCACCCTTTTCTTACTGCTATTAAAGGGCCTCTGGGGTGTAACAGCTCCTTGAGAAAAGCAACCATCCCATTCCAGAATATTGATCTGAGGAGCTTTTTCCTTAGTGGGCTTTTTCCTTAGTGGGCTTAGTGTGATGAGCCATCCACAACCTCTCATCCCATGTTTCTTAAAATTGTGGCAGGCCAACAGAAATTACTATCTAGGGGGCTCTTTCTTCTAAGCTTCACTTCACATCTCTTCTGGGATATCTCTCAGGCCTCCTAAAACCCAGCAAATTCCAATCTCTTCTGCTTCCCTTACTTCTGAACTGATTCTCCTCCAGCATCTCTGTATTTCAGTGAATGTCAGAATTCCACGTGTCAACCTTGAGTCCTTCTTCTCTCTTACCTCCCACATCTGCAAGCCACCACCATCTTCCATATGGATTCTCTTAAGAGCCTCTAATTCTTTCATGATTTCACTCTCACTTTCTCCAACCCATTCTCCACCCCGTGGCTACAGGGATCTTTGCAAAATTCAAACTTCAATACCCCTCCACTGCTTTGCTGAATGAGGTCTAAACTCCACACCCTGGCCAACAAGCCCTGTGTGCTGTGGCCCCTCCTGACTTTTCCAATTCTCCCCACTGGTCCCTCACCCCCACCCTAAGTACCAGCTTTTCTCAAGTCTTTGTACTTCCTTGCTCTCTGTATCTGTGTGCCTTTCCACTGAATGGGAATCTCTACCCTCCCCTCCCTTTCTCTCACTCCCATTCTTCCTGGGCTTTAGCTACTCATCTGTTATATTATCAGGTAACCAAAGAACCTACTGCCCACAAGAAACCTTTTGTGCCCTCTAGTCTAGTTTAATAATTTATAAAATATTAAGAATGTGATTGCTAGTTTGGGGTGGGGAGTTGTGGAGAGGGAAGAAGAGGTTTGGTTTAGAGATGATTTCCCTGAGTATAGGGGTTCAGACTCTGTTGTTTGCTTTAGTTTGGGGGCCGTAGTTTGGAGGTGTGGCTTAGTTCAGTTATTGGCTTCTGAAATAGCTCATGACCCGGGAACTCTAAGTCTGATCGGCCCATAATGGGAGGGAGGAGGGAATCTGTCACCTCAGGTCATAATGCTAAAATATTCTGTCTGTTCCCATCAAACCCTGGAGCCACTGACAGGGAAACAATGACTCATAATTTGTGTGGCTTGCAGAGTACCTGCTGCTTCCAACCACCTTTCCTCCCACATCTTGTGAAAGTGTCCAGACACCACACAAATGTGCCATCCTGTGTTGTCCCAAGGTCTCTATCAGAAAACACTTTAGGATTCCACAAGCCTCACCTCTCAGACCCCAGAGGTCTGGACCAAAGAAAGCAGGAAGGAGAAGCAGAATGGAGTCACTGTTACTTACAGCTTCTTCTCCAGCACATGCACACATGCTCACGTGCACACATCCACACCCACACAACCCCCCATCCCAGGTGTGTGCCCCAGCTTCTCAGGGGGTGTCCTGCTTCCTACCTTGAAGGGAGGGAGGATCGTAAGGCAAGCCCGTGGCTGTGTTTTGCCATCTTGGGGTAGCCTGTGGTCCCACTGGTGAAGAAGATGGCCATTGGGTCCATGGTCTTTGACTTAATACAGGTGTGTTCTGGGGATGCTGATCTGCAAAGGGATTTATGATAAAAGGAGAGAAATCGCATTAGCTGTTTTTCCATCCTCTAGGGAATCAAAGGAAGGAACATGAGGCTTCAAGTCAGGAAAGTGGAGATGTGCCACGATGGAGGCAAAACTGGCTCTCCTGGTCTTAAGCATCATACTGACTTTATGAGTGGTTTTAATATAGCCTGTGCATAAATCCTAACTTATTTTATATCCAAATATGCCTAGAAAGCCAACTGAGAAGTATAAACTCTATAGGCTTTGGATATTCAGGGAGGATGTTAGCCAAATGTGCTAAAAGCCTACCTGGAATGTGGGGGATTCATGCTAAAAGCTGACTTGGAAAGTGGGGAATGTGTGTTAAATCAAGCTTACCTGGAGGAAATTACCTATATAATACTCAGATAAAACACTTGAAGAAACTAACAAAAAGTCTTCTTGCATACAAGCACCATTTGTCTCCCCACTCTTATTTCCTCTGTAAAAAAGGGACCCACAAATTCTATTCAGGGCTCGGTTTTTATTAGGACAGGAGTCCACTGAGTCTGGCTGGTTGAAATAAACAATCTTCCTTCTCAGAGTTCTCATGTCCTGGCCTTTGATACTGAATACACCTGACTTCTCTGCTATTACAGTTTGGACAAGTGGATTGCCATTTCTTCCTTTCAGAAATGGAAAAACACAGGGCTGTTGTTTGATTTAACAGGCACTTACGTAGCCCTTACTATGTTCCAGGCAATACACTGAGGTAGATCCTATGCTTATGATTAAATTTTGAAGATGAAAAAGAAGAAGCTTATAGAGGTTAGATAACTTGCCTAAAGACACAGCTAGCAATTGGTGGACCCAGGATTCAAACCCAGGTAGTCTGATCCACCCTATATGCATTTAACCACACTGCTAAGCTTGTGTGATACTCACACTGACTTTACAGGAATTTAATGGTAATCCTGGTGATGGAGGATTGGCCAAAGAGTGAGGGAGAGAAAGAGTGGATGATCTGTATCTTATATATTTCTTATTACATATTATATAAGACATATACATATAAACATCATTCCACATGCTATGTATCTGTCTTGGTGTAAACTTGAGATGGCAGGCAGAATGTGTGATACCCTCAGTCTGCCTTGATTTTCAGGAGCTTCTCCTAGACTGAGACCACTTAGGATGGTTCATATGCAAACTAGCTTCCTTATTTGGTGTTCAATCAAAGAAACTATAAACAATACCAATGCTGTGCCTATTAGTCATCCTGAGAAAGGTTGCAATGTGGATTCTGGGTGATTTAAGAGATTTTTCAAGGACATTATTGATTTTAACTGTTTTCATTTCATTCTCTGACTTTAGACTCTAGCATAAGATGTGACTTTACTGTAATATTTGCCTTTTGGGATTGAAGCAAAGAACTTTAAAAACAGCTGTTACTTCAAGAAAACAAGCCCATTATGATTTATGTGTCTAATGTGAAAACTGCCTGACCTTTTACAGAATTGGAGTGTTGGAGGTGGAAAGGGCCTTTTCTTTCTCTAACATTTCCCCCCCTTTGTCCCTATGACCAAAGGCAGAGGAGAATGAACAACTACTGCTCTGCACCTGGGGGATTAGAAATGCACCGAAGCTGCCTGCCAGCTGCGACCTCAGTTTTTCTTGAAGTCTCAAGTTTTGTCTTAAAAATTCATCTGAATCTTTCATTTAACTTCTTAATATATTTATTTTTTCTATAAAGTTAATATTTTAGAGTATCCATACTCTAAAATACTCTTCATTTTAGAGTATGAAGATGTAACATAACAACCCTCTGACTTCAAATATCCTTTTAGCAGTCTAGCAGTGTGTACATTTTAATAAGAGGAACATAGAAGTTCAACTTCCTGTTTTACAGATAAAGCAAAGGAGACCAAGAGAGGGGAGGGAACTAGCCAAGGCCACACAGCAAGTCAGCAACATAGCTGGGAAGAGAAAGTTCCTGACCTCCAGCCTGGTGAATGTCTCACCACTGGCCCCTGGCCTCCCAGCCCTTGGGAGCAGATGACTTTTGTTCACCACTCTGCAGAGAGTGCAATCAACAGGCCAGAAACTCACTTAATCAGTGATGAGAAGTTCAGCCAGCCTTTACGGCTGTGGTCAGATACCAGGAGCTTGACTTTCAGAGCAGGGCATTCAGAAGCCACAGAGTCCACCTCTGGGGCCAGGGCATCTGTGGTCACAACACCTTTGGCCTTCGATGTTTGGAGTCGGTAGAGAATGTCCCTGGCCCTCATCTGGGTGGTCCCTGGCATGACGATGACACCTGGGGATGAAAAAGGAACTGTTCATTTCCTGGTTATCTTCCATAGCCTTGAGTTTCAGCCCTGGCTTGACTGCACAGAAACCACATACGAGCTTGCTGTGCAAAGTGTTCTTTATGAACCAACAGCATCAGCCCCACCAAGGAGCTTGTCAGAAATGCAGAATCCCAGACCTCAATCCAAACCTGCTGAAGTGAAATCTTCATTTGAACCAGATCCCCAAATGATTCGGATGCACCTTGCAGTTGGAAAGCCCTGCCATAACCTTTTCTACTATAGATGTATCCTCCAGAAGACAGACAGGTGGCTCCTAATTTGCACAACCTTCAGCAGGTCTGGGAAGATAGATATGAGTAGGGCAGTGCCCCCCACATCAGGACCAGCTGCCTCTCTGCCCTTGGAATTCCTCCTCTCACTTTCTTCTCTTCAGTCCCTTGGTGCCATCTCGAATCTCCTCTCCTCTCTTCAATCCTCATATGGGTTAAGTAGTAACCACATTGCCTTTTGAACTTTCCCTTTACATCTACCACCACCAAGTAGTTCAGATCTTCAGGTGCCCCACTGGACTCAAGCCTCTCTACCTGATGCCCTGTTCTGAATCTTAATTTCTATGCAGAACTGATTTTTTTCCCCTCCACATTTCTTCCCTGCACTAACACGTGTGTCCTCTCTCCAGGAAAACACTAAACTCCCCATCCCAACATTCAGTCACTGCTCACTCTCCATCTTTCTCTCCCACAATTCCCATTCTTTATTTCAAAAGGCTCATCCTTATAGATGTTCTTCCTGACTTTAAGCCTTTCTATGTGCTTTGACCATACCTGGAATGCTTTCATTTGCTACTGCTCCCTCTAAATTCTCATGACCCCAAAGTGTTCAGCTCAAGTCTTGGGTAGTCCATGGGCTGTCTCTTAGTTCTATAGAAGATGTGACTCTTGGGCGGCAGACTTGGCCCAGTGGTTAGGGTGTCCGTCTACCACATGGGAAGTCCGCAGTTCAAACCCCAGGCCTCCTTGACAGTTGGTCCATGTGCAGTGCTGATGTGCACAAGGAGTGCCTTGCAATGCAGGGGTGTCCCCCCATGTAAGGGAGCCCCATGCATAAGGAGTGCACCCCATAAGGAGAGCCACCCAGCATGAAAGAAAGTGCAGCCTGCCCAGGAACGGAGCCACACACATGGAGAGCTGACACAAGATGACTCAGCAAAAAGAAACACAGATTCCTGTGCCACTGACCACAACAGAAGTGGACAAAGAGGACTATAGACACAGCTAATAGACACAGAAAACAGATAACCAGGATGGGGGGGGGGGGGGGGAGAGAAATAAATAAATAAAATAAATCTTAAAAAAAAAAGAGAAGAAGACGTGACTTTTTCCCTAACCTCCTTCTTCCTTTGCTGCTAGTTTTTTATTCCACATGAACTTTCCAAATTAATAAACTATTTTATGCATGAGAAAATATGAGCATGAGAGAGGTTGAGATAAAGAGAGAGAGAGAGAATATGAGCAAAAGAGAGCTTGGGTGTTGTGAGCATGCAAGATGGAATGATAGAATGAAAGACTATTCAAAAAAGAATTCGTGAGTCCCATACTGATTCTAAATTAGGTAGACAATAGACAGACAGATGAGACAGGTTAATAGTTACTTAAAAATAGCAAGAAAACTTCTCTAAAGAAGAATTCTAAGTAGTTAAACGTAGAGAGGATGATAGAGATAGAAAATCACTGTTTAAAACCGCCATTATAGTGTTCAATTCAGTCAAGAATCATCAATGGATACTAAAACCATTGGGTGAAAGATGGGTGGGGAATAGGACATTCACAGTTTCATAAGCATTATACCACAGATTAGATATTAATTGCAACAGGCAAAAGGAGGCTTTACAAAGGAGAGGCCTGGCCAATACTACCTTATTCAAGTGATCAAATGACATCACTGATGATGAAACAGACTGACTTCCTACACCCCATGACGCGATGCCTTGAGAAAGTAGGACACTACCCTAACAGTGCTCTAGCCAAAAGTGTGTAGCCTAATGTAATCATGAGGAAAGACTCATAAATATAAATGTAGGATCATTGTGCAAAACAACTGGCTTGGACTCTTCAAAAATGTCACTGCCATGCAAAAAAGATGGGGGACTGTTTGAGAGTAAAGGAGGCTGAAGAGACTGGCAACTAAATGCAGTGCATGATAGTTGACTGCATTTTGGATTTAAAGAAAAAATATAGCAAATATAAATGGCATTAAAAGGAGAGTTGAGGGAGTCTGACAATATATATATGTATTGCTGTCATGTTAGTCTTCTTGTGTGATAACTGCATTGTCATTATTTGAAAGAAATAACTTTACTCTTAGCAGATGCATGCTGCAGTGTTCATAGGTGAAGTGCCACAGTGCAACAGATTCTCAAATGATCCCATTAGAGAGGAGGGAGAGAGGAGAGAAGGAGAGAAAGACACACACACACACACAGAGTGAGCACAAATCTGGTAAAATCCAAACAATTGATGAATCTTTTAAAAAGTGAGAACATCTAAGATTGTGCAAGAGAAAGAACGTGAAAGAGAAAGAGAATGTATGATTGTGTTTGAGAGTCTATAAGCATGAGAATTTGAGGGAGAAAACGTGAGATAATGTGAGAGAGAGTATGAGAAAGATTGTGAAGAAGAAAGAAAGAGGGAAGAGAAGGCATGTTCCTTTCCCAACTGATTGTTAATTCCTGGAGGGCAGGGAGGCTTGCTCTGTAGTGCCAGCATGAGGAGCTGAGGCCAAATCCTTGGAGCAGGGTCCTAATGTCCCAGGACCAATGGGTTTAAGGTCAGCCCTGAAGTCCATTGGGGTCCCCTTGAATCACTGACCTGTTCGGATGCAGCCCACGGTCGCCAGCCACCACTCAGGCACTCGGGGAAGAAGCAAGACCAGACCGTCCCCGGGTTGCAGGCCACAGGTCTGTGAGAAGACGTTGGCTACACGGCAGGTTAGATCAGTCATCTCTCCAAAGCTCCACTTCACTTCGTTCCCTTCACTATTCACCCACCACAGAGCTGGGTTAGGACCTCTCCTGCCCTCCTGGTCAAGATCATACACCATGTGTTAGCTCCTACATCAAGAGATAAGGGCACAGATTTGGCCAATCCACCGCCTTGGTCACATTTCAGTGTGAACCTAGCTCAAGGGCTGAGATTCCATTTTACAGCCAAGAAAAGTGGGAGGCAGGGTAGGATCCATTCACCTACTTCTGGCCTTGTGTAGCAACCAACCCTTTCCACCACGACCCCACCAAGCCCCACATGACCATAAACAGCCTTCAAGTCATCTGTTGAAGATTTAAAACATCATCCTCCCATATGTCAGTCTTAGTCCATATGAACAGTGCATTCCTCTCTGTGCCTCATTTTCTCAGTTATGAAAAGGGGACAATAGTGCTACTTACAGATAGTAAAGTTTTAAGAGTTTTAATTGCAGCAGTAAAGTGCTTATAATTGTGCCTGGCACATAGTAGGTGCTCAACAATTTTTATTATTATGGCAACAAAGTAAAATAAAAGAGGATAACTTAAATTCTCAATTATAAGGGAATATTTAAAAACTTGTTACTTCTGTATGATGGAATATAATAAAATCAATAAGTATTTTCAGAATAATTTTTGCTCACAATATAATATTAAGTTAGAAAAGTAAAACCATATATACATTGCAATCCAAATTTATGTAATAATGTTCATTCATTCATTAGATATTTACTAAGTCTTCATTATTTGTTAGGCTCTGTTCATTAACAAAAAGGACATGAGTGAATACAGACATATGTTAATGGTTTAAAATTATGCTTAATTTTCTTTTGTTATTTAATTAACTTTCTTATTTTCCTGACATTTTCTATAATGAGCATGTTTTAAAAATAGTTTTCATATTTTTATTTTCAGAGCAAAGGATATTCAGAGTAAAAATTTAGGCAATCAAAAACTTTTGATGTAAACAGAGAAAATCCTTTAAATGCCTCATCTCTTTTTCACTCCCTGGAGGTCAACACTAGTAACTAGTGTATATTCTTCTAGATACTTTATCCACCTAGTGCAAACATGCTTACTGCCTTTACCTCAGAGGATTGGAACAAAGAAGTCTACCTTATCTGAGGTAAGAGAGATGAGAGTAATGTATAAGTACTTTGTATATGTATTCACACATAGGAGAAAAATCTATCACAAAAAAAGTCCCTGCAACATACAAAAGAATATTAAAATGTATGCACTGCTTTTATAAGGGGGACAATGTATGTAGTACTCTTGTACAAGTTTCACAAAATGATGAGAAAGTTGCTGTAGTAAAGCAGAAAGCAAATATTGTTGCTCAGAAACCTGACTCATGTTTTTAGACTCTAACTCTTGTGATTTGGAAGAGATATTGCTTGAAAAGCTATGGATCAGCTTCTGGGAAAAAACACTGCCTTGTTGATTTCTTGATATGGACTTCTCATAGCCTCAAAACCAGGAGTCAATAAATTCTCATTGCTTAAGCCAAAACCCAAACAAAAACAAACAAAACAAAACAAAACAAAAAATTATGGATTGGGAGCAGATGTAGCTCAAGTGGTTGAGTGCCTGCTTCCACATGAGAGGTCCTGGGTTCTGTCCCTGATACCTCTTAAAAACAAAAAACACAACAACAGGCAAACAAACAAAAAAGCCAACTCAGAGGAACGGATGTGGCTCAGCGGTTGAGTGCCAGCTTCCC
Organism: Dasypus novemcinctus; assembly: GCF_030445035.2. Lineage (NCBI taxonomy): Eukaryota > Metazoa > Chordata > Mammalia > Cingulata > Dasypodidae > Dasypus > Dasypus novemcinctus. The sequence continues at coordinate 61,828,603 of NC_080695.1, forward strand.
ACATATAAGGGCCTGAATCAATCCCAGGCCCTGGTACTTCAAAAACAAAATGAAACAAAAGATATTGGTAGTGCTCACTTTGGTAGCACATGTACTAAAATTGGAACAAATCAGAGAAGATTGGCATGGCCCCTGTGCAAGGATGACACACAGATTTAACAATTTAGATGAAAAGGACAAGTTGCTCCGAAAATCTTAATAACCTTGTATCTATTGAAAAAATTGAATATTTTATTCAAAACATTGCTATCATAGATACCCTAGGGCCTCATGGCTTTACCAGTGAATTATCATAAAATGAAACAATAGAAATCTTATACTAATTCTTCCAGAATATACAAAAAATGGAAACATTTCCCAAATTTTTATGACTATTATAACCTTGAGTCCTGCAAGGGCATCATTATAAAAAAGTAAAGTTATCAACCAATCTTTTCCATGTATATTGATATAAAAATGTATAATAAAATATTATCAAATAATTACAGTAATATATTAAAAGAATGAAACATTTTTAAATGGGACATAATCTAGATATTTAAGGATAATTTAACATTTGATAAACAATCTATGCAATTTACTAGACTAATGGGAAAAAGAGAAATCACATGGCCATCTCAAAAAAGCATTTGGCAAAATCCAACACTATTCTAATAAAAAGTATTAGAAGACTAAGAATAGATAGAAATTTCCTTGATTTAATAATGAATATCTACCAAAAACCTACTGTAAACCTTATAATCAATGATAAAATGTTAAAAACTTTCCTCTGAAACTTGGAAGGGGTCAAAGATGCCCAGTCCTTTGAATGTCATACTGCTGGTGCTAGTCAATATAATAAGAAAAGAAAAAGAAAGTGTAAGGATTGGTAGGAAAGGTACAATGTTTACCTCATTTACAGATGATATCATTATACACATAGAAAATCCAAAAGAATTAATAGATGAATTTATATCATGAATAAATAGATTTAGCAAGATCAATGGATAGTGTCAATACGTAAAATCTATTGAATTTTTACATACAAGCAACAAACAAGTAGGAAATAATATTTTAAAAACAATTGACATAGCAACAAAAACAAATATCTTGAAATAAAGTTTATGAAGATTTCAAGATTTTAATATTGAATATTATAAAGCATTACTGAGAAAAATTAAATAAGATCTGAATAAGTAGAAGGATATACCATACTTAGGGATTAAAAGCTTAATATTATAATGTCAATTCTCTCCCCATTTTTTAATACATATAATGAAATCCCACTTAAATTATCAGAATGTTGAGTGTGTGTGTATATGTGTGTGTAGATTAACAAGCTAATTATAAAGTTTTTATGGAAATGCAAAGGACTAAGAATTAGGAAAACTGGATGAGAACAAACCTGGAGATTTACAGGTGCAGATAATATACAATACAAAATACATTATTTTGATGTGGGCTATGGGTGGGAGGCTCTTTGTCTCTTCTGAGATAACCTTAACCTGAGCTGTCTGTCCTGACTTGTGGGTGTGGGATGGTGAGAGGCTGAACCCCCCCCCACCCCCCACCCCCGCCCTTGGTAACCATGGCAACGACTCCAGTCCCAGGAAACAGTTTAACAATACAAACTCTATAAACTTAAAATATTCAGGGAAAATGCAAACCAAATGTACAAAAAGCTTATCTAGAATATATGAAGTCCATGCTTAAAGCTTACCTAGGATGTGGAAGATATATGCTAATTCAAGCCTATTGAGAACTGAAACAAAAGGACCATTTGGCCTTTCCTCTCTGTATAAAAGAACTTAAAAATCTTGTTCTGGGCTCAGGTTTGAAACAGAAAGCTCCCGAATCTGAGTCCAGCTGGCCATCAATAAATCATTATTCCTTCTCAAAATCATTCCTGAGTCCTGGCCTTTCTATACACAAATAATTGAACCTCTCAAATTCTACAACATTTTCATAATGTATTAAAAAGTTACAGAAATTAAAACTGCATGGTTTAGGCATAAGGATAGACAAACTGACCAACATAACAGAGAAATTGCTTAGAAACTGAAAAACTCACATATATGGTCACTTCGTTTATGACAAAGATAGTGCTGCAGTGGGGTAGGGAAAGGATGATATTTTCAATAAATGGTGCTGGATCAATTGGAAATCTACCTTAGCACATTCAAAAATAAATTCCAGAAGTACCATAGATCTAAATATGAAAGACAAAACAAAATATTTCAGGGAATACATAGGAAAGCATTTTAATGATCTTCAAATAGGCAAAAATGTCTAAAATAATAAACAAAACATGTTAATGGTAAAAACCCAAAAAATCCTAAATTAGATTACATTAATTAAGAAATTCTGCTTATCAAAAGAGATGCAGTAAGTACATTAAAAGCAATCCATGTATAGATGATATCCACAATACACACTTTTGACAAAAGACTATGATCCAGAATATATAAAGAACTTCTACAAATCAGTAAAAAAAATACTGAGACCCCAATAGAAAGTTGGAAAAAGTCTTGAACAGCAACTCTATTTAAATGGATAGCCAAATGACCAATAAATATATAAAATGGTGTGCAATCTAATTAGTAATTAAGAAAATGCAAACTGAAATCAGTCAATGATATCAGTATGAATCCACATGATTGGCAGAAAGAGGGAGGGAAAGATAGAGAGGGAGAAGGAGAACATTAAGTGTTGGTGAAAACAGGTACCAACAGAAATTCTCATACATTATTGGTCAGAGTATAAGTTGGTACAACCACTTGGGAAACTGTGCAGCAATATCTCCCTAAACTAAATGTACACATGTATCATGTGACCCATCATTTCTGTTCCTAAGTATATATGTAACAGAAACTTGTATAGCTTCTGTTTGAATGTCCATGCAGGACTAAGACATAATAGCTTTTAATTGAAAACTACCTAAGTGTGCGCCAATTATAGAGTGGATAAATAATTTGGGATCAGGTCTGAAAAGCCATTGTATGTTCATGGATTGGAAGATTAAATATAGTTAAGATGCCAATACAATTTATCCCAAAGCTATTTACAGATTAAATGCAATCCCAATCAAAATTCCAACAACCATCTTTGCAGAAATGGAAAAGTCAATCATCAAATATATATGGAAGGTAAGGTGGCTCCAATATCTAAAGCCATCTTAAACTAGAATGAAGTTAGAGGACATGCACTTCCCAATCGTAAAACTTATTAGAAATCCACAGTAACCAAAATATTATGGCACTGGCATAAAAATAGGCAAAAAGACCAATGGAATAAAACTGAAATATCAGAAATAAACCTTCACATTTATGGCCAACTGATTTTTGACAAGGTGGCAAACATCACTCAATTGGCAAAGAATAGTATCTTCAACAAATGGTGCTAGACACACTGGATCTCCACTTAAAAGAGAGAGAGAGCAAGAGAAGGAGTACCCCTGATGTGGGCTATGGGTGGGAGGCTCTTTGTCTCTTTGGAGATAACCTAAGCTGTCTGGCCTGGCTTGTGGGTGTGAGATGGTAAGAGGCTGCAGTCCTGTCCTTGGTGACCATGGCAACAACTCCAGTCCCGGGAGGCCATTTAGCAATGCAAACTCTATATACATACCAATCAGTCCAGGGAAACTTATGGTAGTGATGTGGAAACTTGAGGGAACTTGGACTTGGCCTTGAATGGGAAATATAATATAGCCTGTGCATAAATTCAAAATCATCTAATTCTGTATCCAAGTGTGCCTAGTCTCTAGAAATCCAGTTAAGTGATACGGGCTTTGAATGTTCAGAAAGGATGTAAGACTAAATGTGTATTCAAGGTTGCATCCAGATGGAATGTGGGCAAGAAGCTAATTCAAGCTCACCTGAAATGTGGGTGATATGTTCATTCAAAACCTATCTGGTACTCAGGCAAAGAATTAACTAACAAAGAAAGTTTTATTTGATTAAAAACACCATTTGACCCCCATCCTGTATGAAAGGAACTTGAAAATCTTGTTCCAGGCTCAGGTTTGAAACAGAAAGCTCCCAAGTCTGGCCAGCCATCACTAAACCATTTTTCCTTCTCAAATCATTCCTGAGTCCTGGCCTTTCTATATGCAAATAATTGAACCTCTCTCAACTTCTACAACACCCCTACATCATACCATATAAAAAAATCAATTCAAAATGGATCAAAGACCTAAATAAAAGAGCTAAAACTATTAAATTTCTGAAGGAAATCATAGGGAAGCACCTTCAGGACATTGTTTAGGCAATGGTTTCTTAGATTGAAACCCAAAAAAACAGCAATAAAAGAAAAAAAATAGATATATGGGACCTTATAAAAATTTTAAACTTTTAAATATCTAAGGACAGTTGAATCGGTGGGAGAAAATATATGGCATTCATATATCTGATAAGGGTTTAATATCCATTATATACAAAAAGATCACACAGCTCCACAATTAAAAAACAAAAAACCCAGTTTGAAAAATGGGCAAAAGACTTGAATAGACATTTCTCAAAAAGGAAATACAAATGCCCAAAAAGCACATGAAGAAATGTTCAACATCACTAGCTTTTAGGGAAATGCAAATCAACACTACAATGAGATATCATTTCACACCATACAGAATGGCTATTATTTTTAAAAAAAAAAAGACCGACAAATGCTGGAGAGGTTGTGGATAGGTAGGAACATTCCTTCATTATTGGTGGGAATATAGAATGGTGCATCCTCTGTGGAAGATAGTTTGGCAGTACCTCAAGAAGCTGAATATAACGTTATAGACTATAGAACTGCTGTGTGATCCAGTAATCCTGTTAAAGGAATACACTCAGAAGAACTGAAGGAATGAGAGTAACTGACATTTGCACAGTGATGTTCATAGCAGCATTATTCACAGTAGGTAAAATATGGAACAAGCCCAAGTGTCCATCAACTGATGAATGGATAATGTGGTATACACAAACAGTGGACTACTACCTAGTTCTAAGAAGAAATCAAATTGGGATGCATATGACAACATGGATGAACTTGGAGGATATTATGTTGAGTAACATAAGCCAGACAGAAAGGGACAAATATTGTAGGGTCTTGCTGATATGAACGAAATACAATGAGTAAACTCACAGAGGTATATTCTAAATCAGGGGTTCTTAACCTTTTTTGTTCTACAGACTCCTTTGCCAGTCAGGTGAAAACCATGGAGCCTTTACTAAGTCCATGCTATACTTTATTATTATTGTATTATTTAATAAATATATCACACCTGCACCAACATGTTTTCACAAGAATAATGTTTTGTTTTGAATTTCAATTCAAGCTCATGGGCCCCTGGTTAAGAACCCCTGCTCTAGAGTATACATTACTAGCAGATAGAATGTAGGTTAAGAATGGGAGTGGATAATTAATGTAGAATGTTTAATAGGGTTTATTTTAAGAGTGTGGAAATGAATAGAATTGATGGTAACACAGTATAGTAAGTAAAACTAACACTGCTGATTTATAAATGTGATTGTGGCTGAAGGGAGTAGTCTTTGGACATTGATGAGTACATCATCAATGGGTGGGAGGCTCTTTGTCTCTTCAGAGATAACCTAAGCTATCTGACTTGTGGGTGTGAGACAGGTAAGAGGCTGCAGTCCTGCCCTTGGTGACCATGGCAATGACTCCAGTCCCAGGAAACAGTTTAACAATGCAAGGTCTATAAACTTAAAGTATTCAGGGGAAATGCAAACCAAATATGCTAAAAGCTTATCTAGAATGTATGAAGTTCCTGCTAAAAGCTTACCTAAAATGTGCAAGATACATATGCTCATTCAAGCCTATTGAGAACTGAAACAAAGGGACCATTTAACCTTTCCTCTCTGTATAAAAGAAACTCGAAAGTCTTGATCGGGGCTTGGGATTGAAACAGAAAGCTCCCAAGTCCAGCCGGCCATCAATAAACCATTTTTCCTTCTCAAAATCATTTCTGAGTCCTGGCCTCTCTGTATGCAAATAATTGAACCTCTCTCAAATTCTACAACAGTATAAGAAAATTATTAAGAGTTGTGAATTCACAAACTTTGTAATCAATAGTGTCTGCTGTTTTAGCCTAGAAATGTGAATGATGAACTTGTCCATTGTCCTTTGGAATGTTGTAACACTGCTATGCAGGCAATACCCACACCTAGTAACCAAAAAACAAAAGTTTAAAAGGAACAAGTTACCAGATGTGGCACTTGCATGTTCTGTTTGTATCCCCTGTAAAACAAAAAGCTGAAAATCTCCATGTTCTTATTCAGTGCACCATGTATACAATAGAGAGCTTTGGGGCCCGATGGCTCTCCTCAGGGTAACTAGCCTTTCTCCTGGACACAGGCATTGTTTTTCCAGGGGAATCTGACAAAGCCCAAGTTGCATGACCACCCTGAGATCACAGATTTGATCTCTTATAATAGTGGGGCCTCTTTTACCTACCGCTTAGTCTCACCATGAAGGGACACCTGCCTGGGACCGTTTTTCCAATTGGGACACTGCCCACCAAAGGAACTTCATGGCCTTGTAAGAGATCAGGTGTTGTGTTTGAAATAACCTGTCTAATATAACCTTTGATATAACCTTACCCAAAATGCATTTAATTGAATAAAAATGCTTTTATATAGCATTTAGCATTTCTGCCTCTTTCTTAGCAGGACAGAGATAGATGTCAATTGAAAGGAAGCTAGAGAACAATCTAGGGAATCCATAACATAGTGATTTCAGTGGTGAATGAAGATTGTGGAGAATAGTGTAACTATAAGAATGCTCTTCTTTTACAAAGTGCTAAGAATATGGTGATGCATGGGGAAATTACAACTGATGTAACTTATGGACAATAGTTAACAGCAATGTAATATTTTTGAAGCAATAGCAAAGAAGGCATATCAAGTCCAAGGCACAAAAATAGGGGAGTAAAAGCGTGTATGGGATTTTTCTTTTTGGAGTAATGGAAACATCTTAAAATTGACTGAGGTAATGACGGCACAGTTCTATGATGAAAATAAGAGTCACTGAGTGCACACTTTGAATGGACTGTATAAAACTTGGGACTGTATAACACAGGGAATCCAGTGGTGGAAGATGGAATGTGGTAACAGAACAAATATGAGAACATTTTCTCATGAACTTTAACAAACACATAATATCAATACAGCATTTTAATAATTGGGTGGGTTGGGGGAAATACACCAAATGAAAGATATGAGCTATAGTTAATATTTTGACGATGTGCTTTCATAGTTTGTAACAAATGTTTGACAACAATGCAAGGTGTCGGTGGTGGGGTGATATATGGGAGCCTGGTATGTTGATCCCTTTGTTTTGTAAGTTCACAACTTCTACTATACACTTATTTATGTATGTTCATGTATGAATGATATACTTCAATAAAATTTTATTTTAAAAAGCACAAAGAAATGGAAAATATCAGGTGTTGAAGAGGATGCAGAGAAATAAGAACACTCACTCTTTGCAGGTGCAGCTACTGTGGAAGACAGTTTGGCAGTTCCTCAGGAAGCTAAGTATAGAATTGCCATATGACCTGGCAATCCCACTTGTAGGTATATACCCCAAAGGACTGAAAGCAGGACCTTGAACAGATATTTGCGCACTGATGTTCATAGTGGCAATATTCACAATTGCAAAACATGGAAGCAAGACAAGTGTCCATCGACTGAAGAATAAAGAAAATGTATATACATACAATGGAATATTATTTAGCTGTAAAAAGGAATGAAGTTCTGATACATGTGACAACATGGATGAACCTTGAAGAACTCATGTTGAGTGAAATAAGACACAAAAGGACAAATACTGTATGATATCATTAATTTGAAACAATTAAAATAAGCAAACTCATAGAGTCAGAAACTAGAATATAAATTACTAGGGGACAGGGTGGGGATAGGGAAAAGGAAGTTAAGGTTTAAAATGTACAGGAGTCTGTTTGGAATGATGGAAATGTTTTGGCAATGCATGTTGGTGATGTTATCACCATATTGTGAACACAACAGCACTGAAACATGATTAAAAGGGGAAAATGTCAGATTGTATACATGGTAACAGAATAAAAATTTCTTAAAAATTTCAGGGAACTTAACTACACAGTGAGCCCTAAGTTAAACCATGGACTTTAATTAATAGTATAATTATAAAAATGTGCTCTCATCAATTGTAACAAGTGTTCCACACCAAAGCAAGGAGTTGGTGATGGGATGGTATATGGGAATCCTGTATTCTTCACATGACTGTTCTGTAAACCCACCACTTCTCTAATTAAGAAAAGGATTTTGAAAAAGGCATAATATAATGTGTCAAACTGGGAAGCATAATCATGGAGCATCAATTCACATGAATGAACTAATTGATATTTGGACTACAAAAGATTTACCAAGGAAGATAATTCTAAAGTCTGGAAGTTAATACTTTTTTGCCTCATGTTTAATTGGTAAATAATAGGTATTATGCCATTAATATTCAGATAAATTGGTATAATCTGGTTTTTATACCAGAGGTTGTAAACTCAGAGCCTACAAGGGTAAGGCTTGTAACAAATGAGAGAGGACTTCAGATTTCTTTGGGGCAAGCTGAAAAGCCAGGTGCTTTCCAAGGCAGTAGCAAATACTCAGCCACCATGCAGGAGCGAATGTGTGTTTAGTATTATGAGATCTGATCTTACAAAAGAAGCCCCCAAAGCCAGCTTCTAGTTCCTGAACCATGTTTCCTTTACTGCATGAGGCTTAGTTGTGATAAATTGCCTTATTCCCATGTGCATATTTCCAAGAGACTACTACCATGAAAGTTCTCTGGAAAGCTGTCTTTGGCCACTGCAAGAGCTCAACTCTTCCAGGAGAGAGTAGATAACTCTTTGCTAGATAGACAATCACTTCATGGCCAGGCAGGAATGTTGTTTAGCTGATGAAGTTGTGTTGCTGTGTACATTTAGATTCATTCAATAAATAGTTAATGTGAGAAGCAGATGTGGCTCAACTGATAGAGTATCTGACTACCATATAGGAGGTCCAGGGTTCGAACCCAGGGCCTCCTGGCCCATGTGGTAAGCTGGCCCATGTGCAGTGCTGCCATGTTCAAGGAGTGTCATGCCACTTAGGGGTATCCCCTGCATAGGGGAGCTCCACACATAAGGAGTGTGCCCCACAAGGGGAGCTGCCCCATGCAAAAAATGCAGAGCCTGCCCAGGAGTGTCACTGCACACACAGAGAGCTGACACAGCAAGATGATGCAACAAAAAGAGACACAGATCCCTGGTGCTGCTGAGAATGCCAGTGGACACAGAAGAACACATAGGAAATGGACACAAGGGGGAAAATGCCAGCAGACACAGAAGAACACACAGCAAATGGATTCAAGAGAAAAGACAACAATGGGAGGGGGAGGGGAGAGAAAAAATAAAAAATAAATCTTTAAATAAAACAAAAACAAAAATAAATAGTTAATGATTCAGTCATGTTTTCCATGCTGGGGATACAATACTAAATAAAATGTTAAAAGCTCCATGACTTCAGGAACTTCCTTTTCATGCCAGTGATACTGCATGGATATTAGAATTATAAAAGACAGATCCTTTGTGAACACCATGGAGGATTCATTTATGGAATAGGGGGACAAAAGCCTAACTGCTTTGGAGGGAATTGAGGACCTTTTTAAATCATACAGATCCCATGACTGCTAATAATGATTTAAGTAAAACTGTGTAATTAAATTCTGGAGCCACAAAACAGACCCATCAACACAAAGAAGCATAGGCAGATATGACTCTTAGATCCTAAGGAATATGAGGTGTTTGCAGCACTTATATTCATCTATTTGGGCCAAGAATATAAAGCAAAGAGTTAGGCAATGGTGTTCTGCTATTGGTTTTTTAACTTTTCTAGTCAATATATACTTGACTATAAAGACATGGCAATGTTTAATGTTAAATTGCATCAGGGATTGGTAGGGAGTATTTGCTCGTGCCATGATTTTTATCAAAACAAATACATCCGAATGTTCCAGATGCTGTGTTTATCTCTTCTAAGACACGGAGTGGGGAATCACACTGAGAGGGAAAATGTAGAGTTATTTGTTTTGAGTACTTTCCTATTCCCAGCATCTAGACTAGAACGTGGCCCATGTTAGAGTCTCACTGAGTATTACTTGAACAAATGCATCCTCTAAGAGATGGGATGGGCAACTCTTTGCATGAACATGACCTCTCATGAGTGGATTTGGGAGGCTGCTCCAGAAGTCCATTGAAGTTGAGTGTAAAATGCTAGGAAGCTGCCTAGGGTTTAATTTCCAAGGAAAAACAGGAGTTATAAATTGGTGGCCTGAATGAGTGCCTGTATTCTATGCAAGGATTGATCCACAAGGTACTTTGCTTTGTTATATAATAAATTCTTTGCCAGCAGCGAAAAGAAAGTAAAATGTGTTGAAAGGTAAGTGAAAACAAATTCCATCAATGTGTTGTGGCTTCTCTTGTGTTGTGGATTTAGTCAAGGATCAAGTTTCTGTGTGATGTTTGTTAACGTAAAAGGAGGGGTACAGAAAGCAAGAGCGGAGTGCAGTGGTATGACCTCCAGAGGGTCTTTTACATGATCAGAGTCAAGACCTATGATACTTGTAAGGCAGGTATCAAAATTCATTTCTTCTATGAATGTCTATTGAGGAACTGCTACTTGTCAGGCACTGTGCAAATCACTGGTATGTGACAATAATGGTGTCAGTTATTGATCATGAACAAGGCCAATGGAATCGCTGAAACTGGTGGAACAGAAGTGGCAGGAAGGCACACTAATGGGATTGGAAGACTGGGGCGGGGGGTGGATTTGGAGATATGGGGAATTGGCAATGATTGATAATGGTGATGGAAAACCCAACAAAATCTGGTATCCTGGGGGAGGAATAGTTACTTGGTTAAATCTGTGGGTCACTGCATAACCAGCTAATAAGGACTTTGTGAAGATAAGACTTGCAAAGGGGATGGCGCTTCCTTTTTTCTTCCTCCCTCTCCAAACCATCTCATGGTTTGAAAGTTCTTAACAAGTTTGCTGATCTGGGCAATAAGCCTTGCCAGTTTATACTCTGAACACACAGACATTTTGACGTCATTACAGAGTGAGACCAGGTTCAATTAAAAAACAGCACTGTGGCTTATAACATGGATTATAATCAGACAGCTTGGGTCCAAATCTTCCTCTTCCATGTGCTAGGTATTTGATTTCCAGGGGGTTACTTAAGTCCTTGGAACTCCAGGTCCCTCACCTATCAGATGAGAAGATTAAGTTCAAAGAGCTTGACATGGCACATAAAAGATGGCCTCTATGACTGAAAGCTCTACTATTCTGGAAGTTAGTTTGAAAATTCAAGGGAGGAGAAAAAAGGGAATGAGGAGAAAGCCCCCATGAAATGCATAAGAGCCTTAAATATTAATATTAAGTAACATATGAATACATGCTCATGTGAAATTTAAAAATTACACAACTCTCTGCCTCCACCTCAGGTGTATGCAACTTTCTGTATGAGGATCATGCTGGGCCACTTTTCATACTGCAGACATTGTGAGCTGGAACTTAACAGCTAGAAACATCCCTATTGTCTACCCCAACTCCTCATGTCACCACATCTCATCTCCTAGACTGTTCTCTTGGGAAAAAATAAATGAAGCCCTTGCATTTTCTGCAGAGACTTGTAAAACCTTGAGAGACCAAGCTTAAGTAGGGTGTTGATAAGGAGGACTTGAGTTAGACTTGCCATCTTCATAGGAAGAAGATACCATAGCTTGGACAAATGATGCTCATGTACACATTCAGGTGGTCTATACCCTCTCTCTGGGTGAACGTTGAGAAGTCAAGCCCAAGTCTGATGAGATGAAGTCCAGTTCGACTCACAGTCCCATCAGTTGAAGGGGAGAACTCAGACTAATAAAAACTTGCTGACCCTGTGACTGGAACTTCGCACCTGGTCACAATTATGGAGCACCAATTGTGTACTAAATTCTTTCACCTGTTACCTTGTTTATTCAATGAAATTACTCAACCACCCAATATTATCCCCATTTCACAGACCAAAAAACTTAGGATCAGAGAAGCAAAGAAGTGGCAAAATTGAAGTATAAGTTTCTTCCATGATGCTGGTGAGCTAAGGCAGAACCTGTCCTTGGTTCTGTGCCCCTCAGCCTCCCAGGAGCAAGATAAGGTCAGTGAGGTTACTCATGTCCCCCAACCCCATCAGGGATAACCCCTCACCTTCTCCATTTGACTCCAGTAGTCCAGCACATCCCTTGCAAAGTTAAATTCTTCAGGACTATCATAGTCATTCCACTTTGGGGCTTCTGATAAACACTGGCAGCGCAGGTGCCAAGGGGCAGGGGGGAACTGATGGATGGGCTTTTGGATACCCCAGAGAACCCGGAATCTCATCAGCCACTGCATGGTGGGGCAGTCCTCAGGAAGCAGGAACAGATTTCTCAGTCACCACCTGCCTTGGGAAGAGATGGTTGACAGGTTGGTGGCACACTAGGTATTTCCTCCATAAAATGACTAATTTCCAGAGTTTGAGTTTTGTTGCACCATCTCAGAATCTGGAGGGCTCAATTTATGGACTGAGGTGGTAAAGTGTAGCCAAGAGCATCCCTGGTGAAGTGGAATCTCATTCTTATCTCTATGGTGGGAAACCACAAGGCTGAAGATGCTGGGGAGGGGCTACAGTTATTACTTATGCGTTCCTAGGCATCTTCTTTTCCTGTACCCCCTAGGAGTTAAGTCCAGATGGAAGCCATGAGATCATCCCCCCTTGTGGTAGAAATTCATCATTCTAAATGCCCTTTACCCAACTTCCCCTTTCTTTGGAGACTTCGCTTTCCTCAATCTAATCATGAGGTTTCCATGGAAACTGTCATCTTCTTAAACGATCCACCTCTGGACAAAATCCCTTGGTCCAGAGTTGAGCATTCTTCCCCCAGGATTTTAACCCCAAGATGGGCCAATCATAATCCTCAAAAATTCCTGTGTTTGGTACCAGAGAGTATATAATGCAGTGTCTCTGTGGTGGAAGCCATTAAAATGTACATTTTGAGAACTGTTTGTGGTTATGATTCCTGTCACAGGAAGATATCCCTGGGCATGAGAGATGGAAGCTCTTAAACATGGAGTCATAGAGATGAGGGCCAGAGAGAATCTCAGGGATGATCAGTTCCTGGTTCTTTGTATCATTCCTGAGGTCCAACTGTGTCCTGCCCCTCTCTTAGGTTCTTGGATTCTGTGAGCCAACAATTTTTCTTTTGCCTGAGATTGTGTCTGTCATGTAACACAATAAGGATTTACATCCCCATGCTCAGGGCAGATGCTACTAAGGTCATAGTGCCTTCCCTGATGGACTGGCCACTCCATTAGAATTGATACATGAAATGAAACCTCTTTGCCACCACAAAGACTGGCAAATGCCCTCAGTATAGGAGCATTACCCTTGTATATTAAGGTCCTTCTCAAAGTTCACATTAAGTCCTTTCCATCTCAGGACAATATGATGATAGTGTTTGACAATAGATCCATAGAACAAACTTATAAAACTTAACTCAGTTAACTTTTCAGCTGTTTACACCCATGAAAACCTAACCATAATTAAATTTTGGATGTTAGCCAGAACTCTGCTACCCATTCTTAATAGGTAAGTCTCTGTTAAATATACCTTGGGGTTACTGGTGTGTAGAAAGGAGGGAGACTTGAAAATTTCAGCCTTTCGAAATTACTTGACAACAGTGACCCTTTTCCCATGCAATCCAAAGTATGTCCCCTTTTCTTTAGTGCCTTCAATTCAATAGGGCCATCTTTCATTTTATCAGAGCATTTTGGGGCTAGAAAAACCCTAAGATATCAGCTTGCCCAGATCTGGTCCTCAGACATGTGCTATTTGGCCCTCAGGTTTTGGAGAAAAATTTGAATTGATAACATTTAAAATGTGAGAGATTTCATTTTCAAACTTCTGAATTGAAAGTTTCTCATGAAAACTTGGAAGATCTGGCAACACTGGGCCTTTATTTCAAAAGGCACCAACAGGCTAGAATTGAGAAATGATGCTTCATTTACATGGGCTGTTCTCCAATTAGACAGTTCCCAGCACACTGCCCGCTTCTCCACTTAGTGTCCCTGTACAATCCCAGTGGACTTTTGAGCTTGAACTTCATGATCAAAGCCAACAGCCCTGGAGAGGCAGGGATTTCCCCCAGGGTTACAAGGTAATTCAATAGCAGAGATGATTCTAGAACACAGACCTCTTGTGTTATTTTTTCCTGCACACATCTCCCTCCACATGCGCAGCTAATTTAGAGTTAGATCTCCAGTTTCTATTTTCATACACAGATGTATTAATGGTGTAAGGATCTTCCTTAAAATACCAACTCACTATTTTCCCCAAGAAGAGTGGAAACAACACCTTAATTACTAACTAAAGACCAAAACAAAAGTCGAGACATAATTGGGGGCATTCATTAAATCCTCTTGATCAAATAAAGATCAGTTATTTTAGCATTCTCTGCTCAATATGTGCTTGTAATTCCAACTTAATTGATATCACATGAACAGGCCAAGAGCAGTGCCCAGATGAGGAGGACCTGGAACATTCAGAACATGGCTTTAGGCTGATAGACAGCACAGGTTCAAACTCCAGCTCTTTCACCATCACCTGCTTCCTGGAGACGTGGGAATGAATGACATCCTATGTAAAGCATTTAGCCCAGAGCCAGCACAGACAAATGAAACACACAAATGACCAAGATAACTGAGCTATCATTAGTGAACACATTCTCTGGGGAAACTGTCATTGAATAATTAAGCCTCACCAAAAGGAATGGATTTTCCAGGTGCAGTGGATGTGCCACAATGATGGAAGAGTTTGTTGATATGGGAGGGTTGGGGGTTATGGAGACCTCATATTTTTTTAATGTAACATTTAGAAGAAAATAAAGAAGAAGAAAAAGTAATGGCTGTCAGACCTTTGATGTTAGAGTCTAAAGAGACCAAACAGGAATAAGGTCTTGAATGTGGACACTGCAGGCTCCAGCTTCTTCATTGATATGTAAGAACTTGATCCCATAGTAAAAAGAGAACTAAATGCAGACATCTCTCTCTCTCTCTCTCTCTTTCTCTCCATCTACCTCTACCTCTAATTCTACCTTTACCTCTATCTCTATCATCTGTATCTATAGCTCTATCATCTCTATATCTCTATCATCTATATCACCTCTATAACTATTATCTACCTGTATTAGTCAAAGTGGTGCTGCTGCAAAGTATCAGAAATCTGTTGACTTTTACAAAAGGTACTTATTTGGGGTAGAAGCTTACAGTTACAATGCCCTAAAGAGTCCAACTCAAGGTACCATAACAGGTACTTTCTCATCAAATGTCTGTTGCCATGTCTTGAAGAATCATGGCCTGCAACATCTGTGAGGGTTCAGTCTTCCCCTTCCCTCTTAAGGCTCCATTGGTCTAGCTTCTTTTGATCTCAAATGTAAGTTGGCATAGGGTTCTTTTCTCTTCCTGGGGCTCATTTCTTTCCAGGCTCAGCTGCTCTGGTCTCTTCACAAGATCAGCTGTAAACTATCAAGCCAAGTGTTCATCTCTCTTCTCAGGGCACCTGCTGCATCTATGGAGCTTGCTCTCTTCCTTTGTGTATCTATATCTGTTTTCTTGATTGAGCATCTGTTTATATAGTCCACCAAGGAGGCAGGGACTCAACCCTGCATACCCTAATGATGTGGTTAATCTAATAAAGAAAAAGTGAAACCTCTGAATTTAATACAGTGTGTTTCATGCCCAGAGGTACAGACCAGTTTACAAACAATCAATAATCTCTTTTTGGCATTATTAATATTATCAGACTGACACACTCCCTATACCTGTATCTAATTATATCTACCACTTATATGTCTATATTTCTATCTTTCTATTTCTATCCCTCTATCTATAAACCTATGTACTAAAAGGGCACTTGTATATATATCTATACTTATACCTATTTCTTTATCATCTAACTATATCTGTATCAACATCTATATGGAGATAAAGATATATAAGGATATCTTTATTATCTACCCATGACTCCCTACTCCTTACAGTGCTCAACACATAATAGATACTCAACAAAATGTTAGTTTCTTCCCTTTTTTGTCTGCACTCAGGAAACTAGGAGGTGAAAATTTGGAAGAGAAAAGCCAGTCTGTCCACAAAATATGTGAATTACAGAAAAATATGTTTTTTTATTCATCAAGCACATACATTGTGTATGTATTATGTGCCTGCTGTGGTTTTAGGTACTGAGAATGAGGAGATTAATTAGACTGAAAGTGTCTTCACCTATTAGAGCTTATAGTCTAATGACACCTTATGAACTACTTTTAAAGATCAATTTTTTAAAGTGCTCTAAAAGGTGTTTTGAAAGCAATTTGATGTCATGGCTTTGAGGGGAGGCTTGGCTCATGACTACATGCCCAGGCGAACATTCCTAGAATAAATGTTGAGAAATTCCTGCAATAGCCCTTTGATTTCAAGCCTCTGGATGGGAAAAGCCATTTATTTTATGGAGACAATGTACTTAGTGTATTGTGAGGGGCATCCAGATCCCAGAGACTTTTGACTCCACCACCGAGCCGCTAGGTAACCTTGGACAAATTTCATGTCTCTGAACTTGAAGGCTACCTTTTACTTCTGAGAGAATTAGTGAGACAATCCACAACAACCACTTTGCTGTCACTGTGTCTGGTACATGTAAGGGCTTAATAATTAATAATAATTAATTAATAATTGTCAAGGTGTCCTCTAACACAGCAAATTCTGTAGCCAAACCCCTCCAGAGAGATATGTATCTTTAAAATTATAAATGAAAAGCATTCACTTTATAGAACGTGAACCAGCTTCTGCATCATGACATTTTCTTCCAATCTTTCACTTTTTACTTTATTCTATTCCCTCTGTATTTACCTTCCATTGCCTACCACATTTGCAACTGTCCAACATTAAATTTCTCATCTATGGGCCAGACACCATACAAACATATCACGAGTATGTTTTCATTTACTCCTGTCACCAAAGGCCACTATTCTCATCTTGCAGTTAAGGAGATAAAGTATCAGAGAAAGTAATTTGCCCAAGATCAGCCAATTTGTGACATTTCCAGAACTTGAAATCAGGCTTTCTGGTTCTAAGTTCAGGACTTTTTATATATACTTTCTTGCCCTGGGGCACTCAAATATGTGCATGTATGCGTACACTTACACACACATCCACACCAAAGAATCTGTCATTCACTTCCATCTTACCTGGGGTATGTACAGAAGAAGGAGCTTTGTATCTTTTGTTCTCTCTGACAAGTTCCTCCCCAGGAGTGTGCACACAGCAAAATTTGGCTCCTGGGCACAGGTGGGGAGACTCTGAAGGGAGAACTTGGCAGGGATTGGGTGCTTCAGAAGGGGGAGGAGATACTCAGAGCTCACAGGATAGGAAGCAAAGAGAGACAGAAAAACAAGAGCAAACCTTTTCTATGAAGTTATCTCCCAATGATCTGAGGATGGATGAATAAATAGAATCAAATTACTACTTTCATTAGTTCTTTGTGGTCTGCTCCTCTTTACTAGCCCTACACCCCTAATATTTATATTTAAGTGATAATCCAGAGGCAATGCAGCTTAGAAGTCAAGAGTCTGTGATGTAGAGGCAGAAAGATCTGGGTTTGAATCTCAGGTCTGCTGCTTACCATATTTTTGCCTTTTTTTGATCTCCTTTCTCTAAGCCTCAGTTCCCTTATTTGTACAATGAGTGTGACATTAGTGACACCTACCTCCTAAAATTTTTAGCTATAATTAGATAAAATAATCTATGCAAAGCACATAACACAGTGCTGGGCATAATTGATGTAGGCAGTTTTTATTAATTTGGGACTCTAAGAGAAACAGTTTGGTATAGTAGCAAAATTCAGGGTCTTTGGAATCCAAAAATCTTGAGTTCAGATCTTCGCTCAACCACTTACAAGTGGCCTTTGGGCAAGCCGCTTACCTCTTTTCACCTCAGTCTTATTATCTGCAAAATAGGGGTGGGGGGGGCAGTTGTTAATAAGATCTGCCACCTGGGATTGTTGAAATGATTAAATGATGTAAAGTCTGTAAAGCATCTAGCACAGTGTCAGGCACATAGAAGCTGAACTGATATTGATGTTGCTTGGGATAAGGCAAGATTGTGATAGTGGATTGCACCATTAATTTTCCACTGGAGTCATTTTGGGGGTGTTATCTGGGGAAGGGAATTCTAAAGTATCCTGTCCCAACTCTCCCAGCACCCTTTCCTTTCCAACTTCCATTGAACCTGGTAAAAAATATCACCCCCTGCCCATCTATCACATTCTTATTAATTCTCATGACACATCTCATCTGTCTGCTTCAGCTTTTCCAATTGCCTTGTCCATGATCAATAACTGACACCATCAGTGTCATATTCCAGTAATTTCATGGTGCCTGATGTCTAGTAGTCCCTCAATAAACATCTTTGGAAGAAGTGAATTCTGATACCTGCCTTACAAGCACCATAGGTCTTGATTCTGATCATGTGAAAAACTCTCCAGAGGTCACATCATCATGCTCCACTCTTGCCTTCTTGGATCTCCTGGGGAGACACCTAGAACATCCCTGCCAGAGCTGAAGGGAAAGCCTGGCCTCTGAGAGGGGAGGTCTTGCTCTTCCTGGCTGATTCATTCATGAAGAAATTTCAGGTCAGGGCTGGCTTTATGGAGAAGATTGGGTGAAGAAGCTGGGTCAGCTGACTGGCTACAGTAAGCTAAAGATTAAACACCCAAATATCAAAGTACAAATCAACCATGTTATTCAATCAGAAGGGGAGTCACTTCTGAGAAGAGAATGGGGGAAGGAGGAAAAGCCTGTAAAACAAACAAACAGAAATATTTTTTCAATACATCTCCTATGTGGAGCTATAACAACAGTGTGTGGTGAAGAAGACAGGCTCTGGGTCAAGTAGTCTTGATTCAAGTTTAACTTTTAATGGTTACTATATCTGTGACGTTGAACAGGTTTCTCATCTCTCTCTGCTTCAGTTTTCTCACCACTAACAATGGGTATGTGGTAGAGATAGTAGAACCCTGACTATTCCATGTGTACCCCCCTCTCATTTCCCATCCTCCTGTATAGTTAGGGTGAGGCTATTGAACCCCAGTTCTGGCCAATCAACTCCAAGTGGAGGTGATATAACTCACTTCTGGTCTAGGGTATTTTGTAGTATTTATGAGTTCTCTATGCTCTCCTCCCATGATTAAATGTCCCTGGAAACCAAGTGTAGAAATGATGATATCATAAAAGGCAGCCACTCTGGCTGTGGACTTGGCCCAGCGGTTAGGGCATCCATCTACCACATAGGAGGCCTGTGGTTCAAACCCCGGGCCTCCTTGACCCATATGGAGCTGGCCCATGTGCAGTGCTGATACGTACAAGGAGTGCCGTGCCTCGCAGGGGTGTCCCCACATAGGGGAGCACCATGTGCAAGGAGTGCACCCTGTAAGGAGAGCCACACAGTGCAAAAGAAAGTGTAGCCTGCCTAGGAATGGTGCTGCACACACAAAGAACTGACACAACAAGATGACGCAACAAAAAGAAAACACAGATTCCTGTGCCACTGACAAAAGAAGCGGACAAAGAAGACACAGCAAATAGACACAGAGAACAGATAACCAGGGCGGGGGGGGGGGGGGGGAAGGGAAAAAATAAATAAATAAATCTTTTTAAAAATTTAAAAAACTAAAATAAATGGCAGAGACTCAGCCTAGTGCCCTAAGTGACTTTGTGTAGCAGTCTCCTGTCCACCTGAACACTTTATACCCACTATCATCTGTAATCCTATAACAAAACCTATGGTACATCCATTCACTCAAAGATCTTTAGTGAACAACCTCTAGGTTGGGATACACCTTCAAACATGTCAGACAATACTACTGCTCTTAAGTAGTTTGTGTTCCCACAGGAGACAGACAAAAGACATTAAGCAAAGAAGGAATTAAATAAACCAGAAGATTTCAAGTTGTGATATGTAACAAGAAGAAAGCAGAATATAGTAATATTATTCTTTGACTGGAGGTGGGGGTTGGATAAGGATGTCCTTTTTAAGGAGATGACATTAGAGCAGCTAAACTCTGAAGGAGGAGAAGGAGCCCACATGGGAAGACCATGGAAAAAACCTCTAGGCAGAAAGCAAAGTAAGTGCAAAAATTCAAGGCTGACATTTTTAAGGAATAGATGGAAGGTTCATGTTGCAGATATTACTGAATGAGGGGAAGAGTGATTGGAGATGGGGACAGAGGCCTAGGAGAAAAAAAATTATTTGTCTCTGGAGTTCAGGATACCACAAGGTCTTAGTGTGACTTCAACATTGGTCAAGCCATAAGGATTCATTAATGGCTTCCCCATTTGCCTCAGACCCAACTATGCATGACTTACGCCCTGTAGAGGGAGGCATTTGGAAAAAAGTGCCTAGCATATGGCATATACTTTCCAAATGGAAACTGTTATTGTTTTAAAAAACAGAGACAGATGGGCAAAGCTGGAATCCTTGTTTCACCAGTAGTTAGTTCACACAGACCTTAAGAAAGTTATTGCGGGAAATGGACTTTGGCCCAGTGGTTAGGGCGTCCGTCTACCATATGGGAGGTCCGCGGTTCAAACCCCGGGCCTCCTTGACCCGTGTGGAGCTGGCCATGAGCAGCGCTGATGCGCGCAAGGAGTGCCCTGCCACGCAGGGGTGTCCCCCACGTAGGGGAGCCCCACGCGCAAGGAGTGCGCCCGTGAGGAAAGCCGCCCAGCGTGAAAAGAAAGTGCAGCCTGCCCAGGAATGGCGCCGCCCACACTTCCCGTGCCGCGGATGACAACAGAAGCGGACAAAGAAACAAGACGCAGCAATAGACACAGAGAACAGACAACCAGGGGAGGGGGGGAAATTAAATAAATAAATAAATCTTTAAAAAAAAAAAAGAAAGTTATTGCAATGCACTGCTTCAGTTTCCTCACCTGAAAAGAAATATAACTGTACATTCCTTTTAGGATTGTTGTGAGAATTAAAACAGATAATACAAGTGACCTGCTTAGGACAGTGTCTGGCACAGAATAAGAAGTATATAAATATTACTTATTATTATTTACAAATAAAAATATTGGTACATAGAGAGTTTAAGCTATTTGCCCCAAGGTCAAGTAGCCAGAAACTTGCAGAAACAATATTTGAACCTACATTTATCTAGATCTAAAACCTTGGCTTTCAGCCCCTATTTTAAATCACCAGATCAGTGTTATCTTGGATAAAATGTCCAGCTGAAGGAACATTCAGTTCTTTGCTTTGTCCTTCCTTAGTTTTGCTTTTCAGAGTCAACATGTCCTGATTCCAGCAAGCAACAAGGCCCTGAGACAGGGAAAAAAGCTTAATTTGAAGCTTGTATGCAGAAGTCAATTCAAAGTGACCCCCCACCCATTCATGGGAACTCCTAATGCACCTTATCAAAAAAAGTACATTATTTGAATTAATGTTTTTCATTGTGTTGAAATGATACACTCTTGATTTTGGTGATAGATTTAAATTTACCATTCAGGAAGTCCATAAAATCTCAAACAGGAATCATACAAAAAGAGCCACACCTAGTTATATCATAAACAAACTTCTGAAACCAAAAGTGAAGAGATAATACTGAAGGTAGCCAGAGGGAAATGATGCATTACATAAGGAGAACAATGATACAGAGGACCATTGATTGCTGCTGAAAGGAAAAGGAAATTAGATAAAATTTAGGAACTTCAGAAAGAAATGAAAAGCATAAGAAATGGTAAATGTGTAATATAAAAATGTTTTTCCTTTTAATTTAAAATATATATGACCATTTAAAGCAAACATTACTACACTATATTGTGAAGTTATAAGTACATGTAAAACAAGACAACTATAATTTTAGGATGGTAGAAGAGGAGAGTGTAGTAGTGTGATATGGTTTATGAATTTCAAAATTAGATATTGGATTATGTTTGTCAGCTGGTCTGTACCTGGGTGTGATTAAACTATGATTAGGGCTTTGATTGGGCCAAGTCAGTAGGACATTGAACCTCTGCCCCTTGGTGGGCAGGGACTCACAGATAAAACTACACAGCAGAGCAGAGGAGTTACTTGGATTTTGATGTTTGAATTTTGAGCTGGAGCCTGGGAATTGAACACACAGAAGAACGCAGAGGAACAGAGACAGTTTCTTAGACATGGCAGGAGCCCCAGGGAGAGAGACAGTGCCTTTCCCCTGATAGCCTGCACAAGGCCTTGTAGAAAGAGCACATTGGCTGAGCCCAGAGATAAATGGAGCCCTGGGGAAGAGAGGACCCCAAGAAGCCTGAACTCTTGGTAAATTTCAGGAGCCATCGTGCCCCAACATGTGGCAACAGACTTTAGTGAAGGAAATAACTGATGCTTTATGGCCTGGTAACTGTAACTTTCTACCCCAAATAAATATCCTTTATAAAAGCCACATATTTATGGTATTTTGCATCAGCACCCCTTTGGCTGACAAATACAGAATTTGGTACCAGAGAGTAGAGAAGTGCTTTGGCAATGACCAATATGCTGGAATGGTTTTATAAATGGGTAAGGGGTATTTTTTGGAGGTACTGTGAGATGCTTGATGGAAAATGCCTAGATTGCTTTGCAGAGACTGTTGGTAGCAATATGGAGCCTGAATTTACATTTGATAAGGACTTATATTTGATAAGGAAATAATTGTGAGATGGACGCTGTATTAGTCAGGGTTCTCTAGGGAAACAGAATCAACAAGAGATATCTGTCGATAGTAAGAGACTTTTCAGTCTCTCACACAGCCATGGGAATGTATAACTCCGGGTTCCACAGGCAGGCTGCAACCAGGGCTGCCAATGAAAGTCCAAAGAAGGTTCTTGATGAGTTCTTGGAGATGTTGGTCATCCAAAGATGAGCTGGGATCTCAATGCTGGAATCACTTCCCCTTTTAAGGCATTCAAGCGATTGGGCTAAGCATCACTCATTGCTGATGGCAATCTCCCTGATTGATGTAATTGTAATCAGCTATCTATGATTTACCATTGCAGAAAAGTCAATGGTGACTAAAGGCCATAACTGCCCTTGTAATACAGTTAGCCCAGTGCTTGCTTGACCAAACAAACATGGGCGCAATTGCCTGGCTGAGTTGACACAATAGTCTAACCATCCCAGATGCTAAAGAGATTTTTATGAGACCTTAGAAGTAATTGAGGAAACTAATTTGGAAACTGGAATAAAGGCAATCCATGTTTTAAAGTCACTGAGAACTTATCAAGATTAACTCCTGGTGTTTTGTGGAAGGCAGAATTTGAAAATGATGAGCCTGGGCATTTAGCTGAAAGTAAACTCAGAGAATGTGGCTTGTCTTCTCCCTGCAGCTTATAGCAAAATGCTAGATGATAGATAAGCCGAGGACTCCCTTGTACATAACATGTTGCCTTTCTCTTTCAGCTTTCAGAACTCTCTCCAAGGAGTTGACATTCAATAGTGTAATCAATATATTATGAGGTGGAAGCAGATGTGGCTCCAAGAGTTGAGTGTCTGCCTCACAGATGACAGGTCCCAGGTTCAGTTCCTGATGCTTCTTAAAGAAAAAAACTAACAGACAATAAGCAAAGAATAAGGAAAAAATGGATAGATGAGCAAAAATGACGACGACAACAAACAAACAACAAGCAGACAATGGGTGCAAACAAGGAGCAAACGACAACAATGAACAAAAAAATGAGCAAACAGATGAGAGCCGTCTGGGGCAGGGGAATATATTATGAGGCATGAGTTTCTTCATATTATCCTGTTTAGTATTCTCTAAGCTTCTTGGACATGCATATTCACTTATTTTGCTAGGTTTGGGATGTTCACTATCTTTATTTCTCTGACTTCATTTTGCCCCTTCCTCTCTTTCTTCTCCTTCTTAGATTCCGATCATTATGATGCCTTAAGCTATTTTTTTCACTTGCATTATTTTTTGTTATATTGTTCAGACTGATTCATTTCAAGTGTCTTTTTTTTCAAGTTCCCTGGTTCTTCCTTCTGTCAGCTCCAAACTACTGATGAATACCTCCTGGGCATTTTTCATTTCAATTCTCTTTGTCTTCAACTGCATTAGTTCTGTTTGGTTCCTTTTTTATCTTTTTGCTTAGACTCTAATATTGCTCATTGTTCCCCTGATAGCCTTTAGTGCTTTGTCTGTACTTCCTTTAATATCCCTTATCATTTTTAAGATCATTTTTCAAAAGGCTTCATTCAGTATGTCCACATTCTCATCTTCTCCACTGGAGATTTTAAAATTTTTATCATGTTTCTTTGATTGTTTTCTACTCTTGTTGCACACTGTACATTTTACCATTTTAAAATGTTATCTCTGGGATTTATTCCCTGAGATGTCTGTTTCTTGGTTTTAAAACTGTGGCAGTTTGAGATTATTTTATAAATCCGAACAGAGAAAGATTATATTAAAAAACTAATTCCTGTACATGTGATACACTTTGCATTAAATTTGGTTGAGGGACCTTTGAATAGATTACTTGATAAGATAGATTCAGGCCTTTTGACTGGAAGCTGTCAGCAGGGCTTGATTCACGTTGAGTCGCCACACCCTCACTGGGACTGATAACAGGAGACTCAGGCAGAAAGAGGAAAATACAGCCACCATCCTACCATGTATGAGAGAGGATCGCTTACGCACAAAGCCCAAAGTGGCTAGGAACCACAGTACAACTTAAAAGGAAAGGGTGAGCTCAGAGGGAAAAGGTGAAACCTTTGCAAAGATCAGTCACCGTCTTGCTTCATTATGTGGCAACATGCCAGGATCAGCAGAAGCTGCCTTTGGTGAGAAAGCATCTCTGATGCTGCCTCAGTTTGGACATTTCAAGGCCTTGGAACTATAAGCTTTTACCCCAAATGATCACCCTTTTCAAAGCCAACACACTTCTGGTACTTTGCATCAGTACCCCTTCAGCAAATGAAAGCAAAAAATTACCTCAAAAAGGATCAATGACCTAAATTTAAGAGCCGTACTATAAAACCCTAGAAGAAAATATAGGGAAGCATGTTCAGGACTTATGTTAGGCAACAGTTTCTTAGACTTTACATAAAATGCATAAACAGCAAAAGAAAAAATAGGTAAATGAGATCTCCTAAAATTAAAAATGTTTGGCCTTCAAAGGACTATTATCATGAAAGTGAAAAAAAGACAACCTCCTCAACGGGATATTTGGGAACCACATACCCAATAAAGGTTTAATATGCACAATATATAGAGAAATCCTACAACTCAACAATTATAAGAAAAACAACCTAATTAAAAAATGGACAAAAGACTCGACAGGTATTTCTTCAAAGAGGATATAAAAATGGCTAAAAAGCACATGAAAAAGAAATACTAATAATACATTTAAACATTAGAAATAAAATACATAGCAATTTGGAAAAAGTAAAAAAAGCTAAAAAAAATGGGGGTATTAAAAAGGTGAAAAATAGTATATAAAATTTTTCTGATATTTCCTTTCCTATTAACTGAATTTGGTAATATATTAGGCCCCATTTTTTAAGAAGTTTTGGATCATGGACCGGTTCAACTATGGCAGGGCAGGAGCATTGGTGTGCGGTGTCATTGTTGGGCGATGCATAGGAGGAAGTTCGCCTAGGCATGCATATAGGGTATATAGATATGTTTGGATATTTGTTGGGTATTGACAGAGTGGGTACAAATTCACATGACAACTGAGGGAGTGCTGGGTTCCCATCCTGGGAAGCTCTGCCGCATTCCCAAGTGGAACAGCAAAAATCCCCCAAATGCAAGGGCAATGACCAGTGAAGAAGGATTTTCCAATGATGGGCCCTTGATACTGATGACTAAGCTTATGAGCCTGTTGCACTTGAAATTTCAACTTGGCCTAGTGTTGCAGGGTACCTAAGAGTTACCTCCTGAGAGCCTCCATGTTGCTCAAATGTGGCCATTCTCTAACTTAGATTTAGTATATAAATGCATTATATCCCCCCCTGCATGAGACATTGACTCCTGGGGATGACCCTCCCTGGTGCTGAGGGATTAATACTAAGCACCTGGTGGTGATGCAACTGGAAAAAGACCTTGAATCAAAGGGGGAAATAGTAAAGCAAAATGAGTTTATATGGCTAAGAGAGTGCAAAATTAGTTGGGAGGTCATCACAGGGGGTGTGCTTATGCATGTCTCAGCGGGATCTCATAGATAGCCAAAGTAGATACAACCCTAGGTAGTGGTGCTCTTGAGGGCTACGGAGACACCCAGGTCCTTCAGACATGGCAGATGGTTCCAGGGTTTGGTGCCTTGCCAGTGACTCCTACTTTGGAGTTTGTGCTCCAGAGTGTGATGAAGTTGGTCTCAGATGCAACTTCTCTACACAGGCCTCTTCTATCGCTTTTATTGAACCTGTAGTTGGCACTGGGGTTGGTGTATGCCCTGGAGACTTGAAACTCTGGGTTGTCCATGTGCCAACTGGGCCCTGAGCCTCAGCAGAGTTGGAGCACCTACTCTCCAGTTCATTGGACTTATCCAGGTCAGCTGACAGGGAGGTGAGGATGGACCACCACCACACAAAGGAACCAAGAGAGTCTACAGCTATGGGTAGGAGAGTCCCATCCACCAGCCATGTGGGATCAAAGACCCTTCTCATTTGAGAGGTAGAGTGGGCATCACCCATCCCAGGGTCCTCAGGATGGGGGAATAAAATAAGGACTAGAGTGGCCTTACTGGTATTCTACTGTAGAATTATTGTGACTCTAGAAATGGAAGACATTATATCACTGATGTGGAGACAGTGGCCACTGGAGTTGCTGAAGGCAGGGAGACAGAAAAGGAGGTGTGATATGGGGGCATTTTCAGGACTTGGGGTTGTCCTGAATGATATTGCAGGGACAGATGCTGGACATTATATAACCTGCCATAACCCACTGGACTTGGAAGGAGTGTAAAGTATAATGTAAACTATAATCCATGCTGTGTAGCAGTGGAAGAAGCTGTTGATGTGGGAAATGTGGGGAGTATGGGGAGTGGGGCATATGGGAACCTCCTATATTTTTAATGTAACATTTTGTGTGATCTATGTATCTTTTAAAAATAAATAAAAATATATCAAAGAGAGAGAGAATGGACAAAAAAAAGCACATGAAAAGATGTACATTACTAGCTCTAAGGGAAAAGGAAATCAAAATAATGAGATATCATTTCACACCCACCAGAATGGCTACTACCAAAAAACAACCAATTACAAATGTTGGACAGAATGTGGAGAAATAGGAACACCCATTCATTGATGGTGGAACTCTACAGTGATGCAGCTTCTGTGGAAAAGAGTTTGGTGGTACCTCAGAAAGCTAAGTTATAGAGTTACCATATGACATGGCAAAGTTGCTACTAGGTATATAATCAGAAGAACTGAAAGCAGGGACTTGAACAGATATTTTCACAAAGATATTCATAGTGGCATTATTCAGAATTGCCAAAAAATGGAAGCAACCTGAATGTCCACCAACTGAAAAATGGTTTAAAAAAATGTGGTACATAGCTATGATGGAATATTATTCAGCTGTAAAAATGAATGAACTCCTGATGCAAGCGCCAACATGGATGAACTTTGAGGAAATTATGCTGAGTGAAATAAGCCAGACAAAAGGACAAATATCATCTGATCTCACTGGAATGAACTAATTATATAATAAGCAAATCCACAGAGTTAGAATCCAGAATATAGATTACAAGGGGACAGAGTGGAGGTAGCGGATACTTAATTTGTGCAGAATTTCTCTTTAGGTTGATTGCAAGGTTTGGAAATGGGTGATGGTGATGATATAGTCTTATTGTGCATGCAATTATTAGCACAGAATTATATATGTGAATGTGGTTGAAAAGGGGAAGTTTCAGGTCGTATATGTTAATAGAATGAAAGTTAGAAGATGGAACACAGCATTGTATAACAGTGAACCCTGTTACAGGTGATGACTACAGTTAATAGTGTAAGAATGTCCTTTCATGAATTATAACAATTGTATGATACCAATAAAAGGTGTTCATCATAGGGTGGTATATGGGAAAAAATACTCGTAATGTAAACTATGGACTATAGTTAATATTATGTTTTCATTTAATAAGTGAAAAATAAATGAACTTATATAACCAAAAAGTGTAGAGTAAAAGTTGTGAACTTACAAAATAATCAGGCTATCATCATACAGTGCTCCTATATATCACCCTACCACCAACACCTTCCATTGGTGTGAAACATTTGTTATCAACTATGAAAGAGCATTTTCAAAATATTATTACTAACTATAGCCCATATATTACATTTGGTATATTTTTACCAACCTACCTGATTATTAACATCGTGTATTAGTATGATATGTTTGTTATTTATCATGAGAGAACATTCTCATATTTGTTTTGTTAACCAAAGTCTGTCTTCCACATCAGGAATCACTGTGTTAATGCAGGTCCATGCTTTGTACAAACCATTCAACATGTATACCCAGTGGCTCTCTTTTCATCTTTTAGCAAATAAATTTTATTGATACCTACTAATAAAGCCTAAATCCATCAAAAGTGTACAATCAACGGTATTCGGTAAAATCACATAGTTGCGCTTTTATCAGTTCAATGATTTAGAGCCTCTTAATTACTCCAGTAATAATAATAATAATATAAACAAAACCAACCAAACACCACTCATCAACTCTCACTCTTTCTATGCTTCCACTGCCGTACATGCATAGCTGATATTGTTTCATTCTCTCTAGATTATTTGTATTTATATTTTGTAAAAACAGTTGTATATATGCAGTGTCACGTATATTTGTTTTTTACATGAGGTTTCACTATGTCATACAGGCCCATGTTACATTTTTTAGTTTTCCTTCCAGTATATACATGTCCTTAGGCTTTTGCTTTCCACCATTGTCATACCCATATAATAGTTCTGTTAGTCACAAACACCATGATGTGCTCTTACCATTTCCATTCATTTCCAAAGATCTACAAACAACCTTTTAACCAATTCTGTACAGATTAACCATCAGCTTTCCATTCTCTACTCTCCTTCTAATTTCTGGTGACCTACAGTCTAATTGTTAATTCCATGAGTTCACAAAATATATTTAGTTCATAAGAGCACAATCATATAATATTTGTCCTTTTGTGTCTGGGTTGCTTCACCCAATATCATGTTCTCCAGGTTCATCCATGTTGTCCTATAATTGGTATTTAGACAGTCTTTGAATGATCATTAGAATTCTCCTGTGAAGCCAACTGGTCCCTGGCTTTCATCTTTGGCAGGTATTTGATGACTATTTCAATCCTTGACTTGTGATTGGTTTACTGAGGTCTTTTATTTCTTCTACAGTCAGTGTAGGTGGTTTGTGTGTTCTAAGAATCTGTCCATCTCATCTCCATTGTCTAGTGTTTTGGCATCCAGTTGTTCATAGTATCCTCTTATGATCTCTCTTGTTTCTGATGAATTTTGAGGAATAGCCTTTCATGAACAGGAACAAAGGTACCACCTAATGCAAAGTGTCAACAATGAGTGGGGGAAGTATGAGAACATTGTATTTTTTATAGGATTTTTCTGTAAACCTACAACTTCTCTAATTTAAAATAAGTGCACTCATTAAGCTAAATGAAAGAAATGAGACACAAGAACTACTTATTGTACAATTCCATTTATATAAAATATAAGTATAAATAAATCTATAGAGACAGATATAGATTAGTGGTTATATAACGTGAGGGAAGGACAGAGCAATTGAGAGGTGATTGTTAAAGTATAATGCGGCGGCTTGCTCGGTCGGTAGAGGTGGGGTCTGGCTGCGGACGAGGGGTCGGTCCAGCTCTGGACGAGGGGTTGGTCCCGCTTGGGACGAGGGGTCGGTCCAGCAGCAGACGAGGGATCGGTCTCACAAGGGGTTGCGCGGTTCGGCTGACGGGGTTGCCCGGCGAAGCCGGCGACGAAGGGGTCGCCCGGAGAAGCAGGCGACGAACTGGGGACAAGGGAGGCCAGGCCCTTGTCGGGGGCTCTCAGGACTGGAGGGCGCACGGCAGAAGAACTACCGCGGAGACAAGGTAAACACGCAAGTCCACTTTATTGAGGGAGAGGCAACAGTTTTATAGGGGCTGGGGAAGGCTGATTGGTCGAAGCCACACCCTGTTCTGATTGGTTGCCGGCGAAAGGTCAGTGGGCGGTACTGGACGGGGGAGGGGTGGTGGTT
This sequence comes from Dasypus novemcinctus, assembly GCF_030445035.2. Lineage (NCBI taxonomy): Eukaryota > Metazoa > Chordata > Mammalia > Cingulata > Dasypodidae > Dasypus > Dasypus novemcinctus. Next base: position 61,858,930 of record NC_080695.1, read on the forward strand.
AGGGATTGGCTGTCGCTGTTGCTGGGGGAAGGGGCAGGGTTTAGGGATTGGTGGCTGCTGTTGCTGGGGTGGAGGGCAGACTTGAGTTTCCCGCCCACGCCTGGCTGTTGCTGCTGTCGGGGGGAGGGAAAAGGGCAGACTGGATTTTTCCGCCCACGCCTGGCTGTTGCTGCTGTCGGGGGGGAGGGAAAAGGGCAGACTGGATTTTTCCGCCCACACCTGGCTGTTGCTGCTGTCGGGGGAGGGGAAAAGGGCAGACTGGAATTTTCCACCCTGCGCCTGCGCAGGGAGAAAGAAGAAGAAGGGTGCCGCCCCACAGGCATCGGGTGGCGCCATCCGGGAGGAGGGGCGGCCGCGGAAGCATGGCTGCCGAGAAGGGGAGACCCGAGGGCACTCTGCGCCCATGCCGAGCTCCCTTCGGGGGTGGCGGTGAGTCCGACCAGCCACCCTATTATGGGGGCAGCGGCTTGGCCTGCCGCGGCTGCTCCCCTGCCAGGCCAGCAAACCACACTTCAGCCCGAGGGGTGACCGCAGTATAAGAAGTTTTTATTTTAGGAGTAAGAAAATGTTCAAAAGTAATTGTGGTTATGACTGCACAACTCTTGGATTATACTAAAAGCCACAGATTGTACATGTTGGATGGATTGCTTGGCATATGAATATATCTCAATAAAACTCCTTTTTTTAAAAAAAAAAGAAAAGCAGTGTCAATAAATTCAGAAAGACTGAAATCATACAGAGGTTCTTCTCCAGCCACAATGGAAAGAGTAAGGAATAAATGAGAGAGGGAGAACTGGAAATTCACAAATATGTGGAAATTAAACAATATACTCTTAAATAACCCAAAGGTACAAGAAGAAATCACAAGGGAAATTAGGAAATACTTTGAAAGAAATGAAAACAAAATGACAATACACCCAAACTCATGGGATGTAATAAAGGTATGCTGAGAGAGAAAATTATAGTTGTAAATGCTTAAATTTAAAAAGGAGTATCTCAAAGCAATGACTTAACTTCACAATGAGAAGAACTAGGAAAATAAGAGCTAACTGAATTCAAAATAAGCAGAAGGAATGATAATAAATATTAAACTAGAGATGAAGGACATAGAGATAGAAAAACATTACAGAGAATCAATGAAATAAATTTGTTCTTGGAAAAGTTCAATAAAATGGAAAAATCTTTAGTTTGAATAAGTATGAAAAAAAAGAAAGAAGATGCAAACTACTAAAATCAGAAATGAAAGAAGGGAGATTACTACTGAACTTACAAAAAAAGATTTTTATTTTATTTTATTGTACTGTGGACAACGGTATGCCAACAAATTAGATAACCAAGAGAGAATGGATGATATTCCTAGAAACACACAAATTACATAAACTGATTCAAGAAATAGAAGACCTATCCAAATCTGGGCAGTCTTGTTTCCAGAAATGGGAAAGCTGATCCCCAAATCCATATGTGGTTGAGAATACAATTGTTGGAGTGTTCTTTAGGTGTCTATTGCAGGGCAGGGTCACTGGTGTACGGCATGGTGGTAGGGAAATGTGTGGGGAAGGGTACAGCTGGAACATGCTCTGTGGAATATGAATGTGTTCATGTTAACATAGGGGTTATCTCACTGGGTGGAGACCCACACAATAACCAACAACGTAGTAGGGAGTCCTGCTATATTCTCAAACCGAGTAACGAGAATCTCTAGAGCACATAGGTAGTGCCTAATAGAAGGAAAACAGACCAGTACTCCAAGACTTTGATAGAAATGCTTGTACTTACAAGCCCATTCTTCTAAAACTCACACTTAGACTTATAAATACTGCCTTAGAAACCTCCCTCTTACTCAAACATGGCCTCTCTCTAAGCACACTCAGCAAAGAAATTTAGCATCTTCCCCACTAGCTTGTGACCTGACTCCAGGAGATGGGCCTCCCTGGCACGAAGGGATTTATACCAAGAACCAACCAGCAATGCATTTGGAAAAGACCGTCACCAAAAGGGGAAACATTAAATACAATAGAGTTTTTTGGGCTAAGAGATTTCAAAGTGATTTGGAATGTCATTTCACAGGTTATGTTTAGGCACCTCTCAGGCAGATCTCACTGTCACAAAAAACAAAGCCCAAACACGGATCTCCTGAGGACTCTTGAGACATCTAAACACTTTAGGCAAGGCATACAACCCCATGAAATCAGCACCTCTTTGGTGGTTTTTACTTTGGAATGTATGAAAAGCTATTTCCTGAATGTAACAGAATTAAATTCATTTATAATTTCCCTACACGTGATTCTTCAACTCCTTTTATCTGAACCTATAATTAGTAAATATCCATTAAACATGTGTCACAGAGAATTAAATCTTTCATCTGTTCATATGCACTGAATTTCACCAGAATTGGGTCCAGCACCTTCTCTCCAGTTCATCCAGTTCAGCAAGTATAGCTCTATTAGTCAGGGAAACAGAATCAGCAAGACATATCTGTCAACAGTATGCTATTTTATAAGAGTCTCTCGCTTGACCGTGGGGATGCGAATGTCCAGGTTATGCAGGCAGGCTGCAACCAGGAGCTTCAATGAAAGTCCAGTGAATGTCCTTGATGAGTTCTGGGAGACAACAGCTGTCCAAAGATGAGCTGGGGAATTCTCACTCAATGCTGGAATCACTTCCCCTTTTAAGGCATTCAACTGGCTGCATAAAAGCCTCACTCATTGCTGATGGCAATCTCCCTGACTGATGTAATTATAATTAGCTTTCTATGATTTACCACTACAGTAAAGTCAATGGTGACTAAAGTCCATAAATGTCCTTGAATTACATTTATCCCAGTACTTGCTTGACCAAACAGCTGGGCACAATTACCTGGCTGAGGTGACACAATAGCCTAACCATCACAATAGCTAAAAAACATGATGACAGACAATTTCCATCGCCAAAACAGAGTATTCACAACTGCAAGCAAAACATTTCCTTCCAGGTGCCCCATAAGATCAAAGCCCCCTCTCAATCTGAAGCAATGTGGGTATCACTATCCCCAAATCCTCAAGATTGAGCAATGAACAAACATAAGGGGAGAGGGGATGGCAACCATGGATCAAAGTAGACTTATAAGTACTGTAGTAACAGAACTTGTAACAGTTATATAAAGATTGTGAGTACCAGAGGTTCTGCAGTGAGGGGGAGGGAAGCATAGGTGGAACATAAGGCATTTTCAGGGCTTTCAAATTGTTCTGCATGATACTGCAATGATGGATAAGGCCATTATACATTTTGCCAAATCCTATAAAACTGTACGGTGCAAAGTGTAAACCATAATGTAAACTACAGACTTCGGTTACTAGTAATTCTTCAGTATTTGTTCATGAGTTGTAACAAATGTACGACAATAATGTAAGATGTTTTTAATAAGGGGAAATATGGGAAGGGAAGGGGATGGGGTCTCATATAATTTCAATGTAACTGATGCAATTGAAGACTTACCTAAGAATACAATTTATTATATAAAAAATATTAAAAATTCATATGGAATTGCTAGAGGCCTAAAATAGATAAATCAATATCGCAAAAGAAGAACAAAGTTGGAGGTGTCATATTTCCCAATGTCAAAACTTGCTACAATACCACAGTAATCAAAGCAGTGTCGGGAGCAGATTTGGCTCAAGCAGTTGAGCTCCTGCTTCCCACGAGAGGTCCCGTGTGCAGTTCCTGATGCCTTAAAAAAAAAAAAAAAGGCAAACAACAAGCAAAACAAAAGAAAAAAGTCTGGGGAGCTGATGTGGCCCAGTGATTAAGGGATAGTTTCCCACATACAAGGTCCAAAGTTCAATCCTCTCACCCCCATATCTCAAAACAAAACAAAACAAAACACCAAAAAACCTAAAACCAACAATAAAAAAGAAAACCAGCAGAGTGGTATTAGCATAAAGATAGACATACAGAGCAGTGGAACTGAATTGAGAGTTCAGACATAAACCCATACATCGATGGCCAAATGATATTTGACAAGGGTATCAAGTCCATTCAGTGGGAAAAGAAGTGTCTTCAACAAATAAAAGAAAAGAAAAAAGAAAAAACAAACAAATAAAAGGTGCTGAGAAAACTGGATATTCACTTGCAAGAAATGAAGTTATATCCCTACCTCATACCATATACAAAAATGATCTCTAAATGGGTCAAGGCTCTGAACACAAGAGCTAAAAACATAAAATTCTTAGAGAAAGACAGAAGAGGAAACTTTCAAAATCATGAGACAATAAATGCTTCTTTTAAGTTAACCCATTGTGAGGTGTTTGTCATAGCAGCCTGGCAAAGTAACACAGGAGTTATGAAAAAGTTTTCATGATGGTAGCATAACATTGTGAATAATTAATACCAAATTCTATACTTGAAAGTGGTTAAAATGGGAAATTTTAAGTTGTAGAGGTATTACCATATTAAAAATTTAAAAATTTTTCAAAATGAGAGTTTACTAGCTGATGGCTTGCTGAAAGGTATAAAAGAGAAAAAAAGGGGAGAGTATTTTGGGAGTGATTTTAGAGGTGACACTGTGCAATAATTAATTTATCTCATAGAGAAAGTATTAAAAAGAAAACTATGGAATGTTCCCAAGTTTCGAGGAACTGAAGTTATTTTATTGTTCATAAAGTTGATCTTATACCTAATGGTGAAAAGGGACCTGGGTCTTATTTGTGTCGTGAAATTCAAGAGATATTTATAATGCTATTAGGAAACCATGCTAGAAATGAACTACTATTGTTGTAGAATTTGAGAGAGGTTCAATTATTTGCGTATAGAGAGACCAGGACTCAGGAATGATTTTGAGAAGGAAAAATGGTTTATTCACGGCCGGCCGGACTCGGGAGCTTTCTGTTTCAATCCCGAGCCCAGAACAAGATTTTTGAATTTCTTTTATACAGAGAGGAAAGGCCAAATGGTCCCTTTGTTTCAGTTCTCAATAGGCTTGAATTAGCATATATATCTTCCACATCTTAGGTAAGCTTTTAGCATGGACTCCAGACATTCTAGATAGCTTTTAGCATATTTTGTTTGCATTTCCCCTAAATACTTAAAGTTTATAGACCTTGCACTGTTAAACTGTTTCCTGGGACTGGAGTCGTTGCCATAGTCACTAAGGCCAGGACTGCAGCCTCTTACCTTCCACACCCACAAGTCAAACAGCTTAGGTTATCTCTGAAGAGACAAAGAGCATCCCACCCATAGCCCACATCACTATGGTGAATACAAGAATTGATAGGCACAAATGGGTCTGACTATAAGGTATGTTCACATTAAGCATAATGTCTACAATTGAAGAAAGATTCATTGACAATTGAAATGAAAGTGACAAGGGGGTATCAGTTAAGAAACTGATAAGGATGATGTTGATATGAAAATACTCATGGCCTGAGATACTATAATGGAGCAAGAGTGGCAGATGAGTGATAGATAAAAGGCCTTATTTCCTTCCCCAAATTGATTCTGCCACAGTTGTGCCTTCCTGAGGAAAATTCTTAAATTCATGTATGGAAGTTCTGCTTTTATGAATTACTGTAGATGAGAAAATAACAGAAAGGAAAAGGGAAATAGATGAATCACCAAATGAAAGTATCAATTAATATGGGAAATAGGCATCAAAAAATAAAATTAGAGACATCCTAATTTCACCTTTCAAACAGAGATATAAAAATTCAGCTAAGTGCCTCCAGATGTTGAATTTTTTACAAGAGCAAATCTATGTCAAAGAATGACTATAACTGATTTACAGCCCCTGACCTGGATCTTAAATATTTAAAGACTTAAATCCTGCAGACATTCCTTTTTCACTGGTTTTAAGCAGCATTCAATATGAAGAATTGGGAGTGGACTTTGCCCAGTGATTAGGGCATCTGGCTACCAAATGGGAGGTCCGCGGTTCAGACCCCGGGCCTCCTTGACCCGTGTGGAGCTGGCCCATGCGCATTGCTGATGCGCGCAAGGAGTGCCGCGCCACGCAGGGGTGTCCCCTGCATAGGGGGGCCCCATGTGCAAGGAGTGCGCCCCGTAAGGAGAGCCGCCCAGCGCGAAAGAAAGTGCAGCCTGCCTAGGAATGGCACCGCCCACACAGAGAGCTGACGCAGCAAGATGACGCAACAAAAAGAGACACAGATTCCCATGCCACCGACAACAACTGAAGTGGGCAAAGAAGACACAGCAAATAGACACAGGGAACAGACAACCGGGGTGTGGGGGGGAGAGAAATAAATGAATAAATCTTTTTAAAAAATCAACTTGGGGGAGCTGGTATTGTTCAATGGTTAAACTTTGACTTCCCATGTATGAGGTCCTGGGTTCAATCCCAGGACCAGGTAATTAAAATAAAACACAGGGAATTTTAAAGGACAAAGAGTGAATCTTTTAAGTTTTTTTCTTTGGCTATTTGGGGCCCTTTGCCCTTCCACATAAATTTCAGTTAGCTTTTCCAATTCAGGAAAAAATGCTATTGTGACTTTTATTAGGAAGTAAGCAAAATGAACTAAGCAAAATGAGCAGACACATAGAGCTTTAGTCTGGAAGATAGGTTTACAGGTATCAGAAATGGAGTAGAGGATGGTGAACTGATGCCCATATGGGCAAAATCTATGATAAATAAAAAGAAAGAAAAAAAGAGAAAAAAATCTACCATAAGGTGCAAGGGTGTAGTTGTGCAGTGGATGAGTGTGAGAGTGGTGCAGTGCTGTGATGCAGTTCAACAGTGCTGGTGCGTGAGGATGAGTAGGGTGCGAGGGTTGTGTTGCAGTATTTATGGAACTGGGGAAAGGACCAGGTGAACTTGGGTGTTGGCAGGTCTGTGGTTAAAGCTACAATGTTGGGAATGCACTTTTGGCAAATATAGCAGGGGAGGGTACTGGTGTAGGGTATTAGATGTGGGGGGGTATGTGAGACAGGGTGCACCTGGGGCAGGCACCACTGGAAGATGTAAGAGTTCATCTTGTCATAATGTGTTATATCAGGGGTTTGTGACTCACACAATAAACAAGGAAATATCAAGCTCCCATCCTGGAGAGTTTGCTGTCTTTTCAATTAGAGGGACAAGAATTCCTTGAGTCCATAGGCAGCACCGGATAAAAGAAAACAGACCAGTATGTCAAACCTTTAATAGTACTGGAAGTAACTATGAATCTTATTCTTCAAAAATTGAAACTTAGTGGTTATTATAGGTTCTGAGGGGAATGGGGAGGGAAGAACAGAACAGATGGAACATAGAGCATTTCTAGGGCATTAGACTTGTTCAGAATGAAGTAGCATATCTCTAAAGCATATGAATGTGTTCAAGTATTCATGTGATACTGCTTCAGTGGGTGGAGATCCACACAATAACAGAAGAATACTGTATTCCCATACTGGGGAGTTCTGGTACATTCTCTAATAGGACAGCAAGAAGCTCCCAAGTACAAGGGCATTGCCTAGTGAAGGAATATAGACCATTATGCCAGGGCCTTGATGTTGGTTATTGTACTCATGAAACTTTTCTTATGAAATTGAAACTTAGCCTAGTATTATGTACAGCCTATTACATACATAGTATATACAGCCTATTATATACATAGTATTATATACAGAATTATCTCCTGAAAGTTTCCTTTTTTTCTCTCAAACATGGCATTTCTCTAAGCCAAACTCAGCATATAAATGCACTGCCTTTCTTCTGGCATAGGAAGTGACACCCAGAGTGAGCCTCCCTGACACTGAAGGATTATTACCAAGTGATAACTAGCAATGCATCTGGATAAGATCTTGACCAAAAGGGGGTCACGTCTCAGAGGGATCTCATTGACTGCCAAAGTAAATACTACCTCAAATAGCAGATCTCCTGAGGGCTACAGAGACATCCAGAAAATATAATCAGAGCACACAGCTCAGGAATTCAGCACCCTGTGAGTGGGCCCTACTTTGGAATTTATGCACTCCAGTGTAGGAGAGTTAGACTCATTTATATTTCTCTACAACTGGCTCTTCTGCCCCTTTTACCTGAACCTACTGTTAGGACTATAGTTGATAAACTTATGTCCCAGAGTCTTAAGTCTTTGATTCATCCTTGTGCCAGTTGAGCCCTAAATTTCAGCAGAGTTGCAATACCTAATTCCCAGTTCATTGGAATTACCCAGGACAACTAACAAGAAGATAATGATGGACAACATCCATCCCAAGGAACAGAGAGTGTTTGCAACTGCAGGTAAGATAGTTCCATCCATCTGCCCCATGGGGTCAAAGCTCCCTTTCAATTAGAAGCATACTGGGCATCACCATCCCCAAATCATCAAGACTGGGGAAAGAACAATGGAATAAAGTAGACTTATTATTCTACTATAGACTTATTATTATTCTAGCAATGGAAGAACTCTTATCATTGATATAAAGAGAGAGGTCACCAGAGGTTCTGAGGGATGGGACAGCTAAGAATAGATATAATATAGGGTCATTTTCTGGATATTGTACTTGTCCTCATGACATCACAGTGGCGGATAAAGGTCACTGAATATTTTCTCATAACCTATAAAATTATGCAGGACAGAGTATAAATTATAATATAAACTACAATCCATAGTTAGTAGCAATTCTTCAATATATGTTCCTCAATTGTAACAAATGTACTGCTGTTGTTGATGTGGGAAAGTGTGAGAGGCAGAGGGAGTGGGGCATATGGTAATCTCTTACATGTTTAATGTATCATTTATGTAATCTATGGCTTCTTTATATATAAGAAGATATTAATTAAAAATAATTTTTTCTGTAGTACCGGGGTTGGGGAATGAACTCGGGACCTCATACATAGAAAGGCAACACTCAACCACTCTGCTATGCCGGCTCCCCTGAGTTTGTTTTTTGTTTGTGGTTTGATTTCTTTTTTGGAGGTACCAGTGATCAAACCTGGGAATCAATACGTTAGGAAGCAGGTGCTGAACCACTTAAGCTACATCTGCTCCCCAAGAGTGAATCTTTATATACACAAATTTTAAAATGATGCAGTATCCTAGTGGATCCTAGGTTGAACGCAGATGTAATAAAAGATTTTAATTGTACTACAATATGGAACATTGGGGGGAAAGGTACTGAAACAACATTTTGGAAAGGAGTGGATTCTGTAAGCCTAATGGCAAAAAGAACTCTAGATGATAAAGTTTTTCCCACACAGGGACTACTTAGGAATTCTAAAATCATTATATATTTATGCAGCAAGAATTGAGCAATTAAGTAAAGAATTGGAAGATGGTGGAATCAATCTCACTGTTGGAGTGGGAGATTACACAAAAGATCTTGAAGAAGGCTAGAATGATACATGCGGTAATAGATTGAAGTTGAAGTTATCACATGGACTCATGTGTACCTTAATATAGATTCAGGCGGTTGCTTGACAGATATTTATTGTTAGGTGTATGTACGCAGGCTAGTATACACACATACATTTCCTTGTACTGGCAGCTGAGAGGGCCTGGAAGCCTGGAGATTCCAGTAGCAATGACCATGATTGTCTCCAATGCCTAGGTTCTTCATACAGTTTTCAATAAAAGGAGAAATGGCTGATTTAGGACTGGAGCAGGGAATGTGCAAGAACCTTGATATCTTATAAACCTTAAATCTTAAAAAAAGAAAACAAATATGAAGATATATCAAAGGACAGAAGGGACAACTGAAAGAGTTCTGAGTGGCCAAAGGTGCAACAAAGTAAGCAACAAAATATATAAATTGTCTCCATCAAAACTCTAACTGACATGTTTGCACAAATGAAGAACCTAAGCCTCACATTTATAGAGAAATGCAAGGAGCTCCAAATAGGCAAAACAAACTTGAGTAAGAACACAAAGGTGGAGGACTCACAGGTCCCAATGTCAAAGCTACAAAGGAAGAGTGTATGGCAGTGACATAAAGATAGTGTGGTGACTTGATGCTATGTACCCTAGAAAAATGTGTTCTTACTCTTCATCTATTCTTGTGGATGAAAACTCATTGTAAATAGGACCTTCTAAAGAGGTGATTTCAGTTAAAGTGTGGCCCAAATAAATCAAGATGTGTTTTTTTAATTTAATATAATTTTTAAAATTAAATCGTCTTGGGAAGCGGATTTGGCCCAGTGGTTAGAGCGTCCGTGTACCACATGGGAGGTCCACAGTTCAAACCTGGGGCCTCCTTGACCCATGTGGAGCTGGCCCATGCGCAGTGCTGATGCACGCAAGGAATGCCCTGCCACGCAGGGGTGTCCCCCGAGTAGGGGAGCTCCACGCGCAAGGAGTGCGCCCCGTAAGGAGAGCCACCCAGGGCGAAAGAAAGTGCAGCCTGCCCAGGAATGGCGCCACACACACGGAGAGCTGACACAACAAGATGATGCAACAAAAAAAGAAACACAGATTCCCATGCCACTGACAACAAGAGGCGGACAAAGAAGACACAGCAAATAGACACAGAGAACAGACAAGCGGGGCGGGGGGGTGGGTAAATAAATAAATAAATCTTTTTTAAAAATTAATTAATTAAATTGTCTTTTTTAAAAAAGATACATAGATCACAAAAGATGTTAAATTAAAAAATATAGGAGATCCCATATATCCCACACCCCACCATTCCACTCTTCCCACATCATTCTTTCATTATCCACAACCTCTTTCATGATTGTGGCACATTCATTGCATTTAGTGAACACATTCTGGAGCACTGCTGCACTGCATGGATTACAGTTTATACTGTAGTTTACCCTCTCTCCCAGTACATTCAGTAGGTTATGGCAGGATTTATAATGTCCAACATCTGTCCCTGCAATATTATTTAGGACAACACCAAGTCCCAAGAATGCCCCTACATCTCATCTCCTCTTCCCTCTCCCTGCCCTCAGAAACTACTGTGGCCACTTTCTCCAGATCAATGCTACAGTTTCTTCGATTACTAGTCACAATAGTTCTAGTGTAGAATACCAGTTTTAATGCTATTCCTGGAGTCTCCTTATTAAGGTATAAAGAGAATGAAATTGAGACACAGAGAGAAAAAGTCAAGGGAAGAAGTTGGAAGCCAACCAGGAGGCAGCTGATTTCTTACATCACACCATATAGAAATTTAATGGATCAAATGGATCAATGACCTAAGTGTAGGATATAAGTCAATAAACATTCTGGTAAAAAACCCAAGTGTAAAATTTATAACTTTGGATTAAGCAATGGTTTGCTTACTGCAAAGAAGATATACAAATATCCAAAGGGCACATGAAGAGATACTTAAAATCACTGGCCCATTGAAATGCAACTCAAAACCACAGTGAGATACCACTGCACACCTGCTCAGAAGGCTAAAATCAAAACCACAGATCGTAACAAGTGTGGAAGAACACAGAGGAATCAGAACCCTCATACAAGGCTGGTCATCATGAAAATGGTGTAGTTGCTTTGAAAGTTCTTCAAGTGGATGAAAATCACCTTAAAATATGATCTAGCAAGTCCACTCCTAGATTTACACCTAAGAGAAATGAAAACAACATATCTCTACACAATATGTACAATATTACTTGCACCGATACTCTTAATATTCAAACTGAAAACAACTGAAATATGTGACAATGGAAAAAAGGATAAATAAATGTGTTATAAATGGACAATGGAATATCATTCTACAATAAAATGAAAAGAAATAATGACAGATGCTACAACATGGATGGTCCTAAGTAAAAGGAGCCAGGTACACAGGATCAAGTACTGTGAGGTTCCTGTTCAATGAAATGTCCAGAATAGGCAAACCTCTGGACAACAAGGAGGATGGGTGGATGCCTAGGGCTGGTGGTATTGGGGTGTTTGGCAGAGATGGTGCTGTGGGGATCCTTTAGGAGGTAGTGAGATGATTTTAAAGAAGGTTGTGGTGATGGATGCACAACTCTGACTATAACAAAAGTTGCTGATTGTGCATTTTGTATGATTGCATGGTATGAGAATTATATATCAATAAAATTTAAAATAAATAGGTAAATAGGTTAATATTGGATTACAGTACAAGGCATACCACTATCAATTGAGGAGTAGATAAATAAATAAAAGGGACAGAAGAGAAATCTCCCATAAGAAAGAATTGCAAACAATTTATGCAGGTACCAAGCCTTCAAGGAGAAGGAGCATAACTTTCCACTCCTTATGTGTAGATGGTACACAGTGAATTTCTTACAGAAAGACCATAGAGTAAGGACACAAAAAATGAGTAATTTACAGGGGAGAAATCTGACAAAAATGACCTTAGCCAGGTGATTTAGGTTAACATCAGATACAGCACTAAAGATTCTTGAGTGCATATACATTCCTGACAGAAAGTGATGGAGGGGGAGCTTTACCTCTATATTCTTCCTTTGGATGAACCCTGCAGATAGAGCAAATGGTGCTTTCAAGTCCTCTATGCGAGGATAAAGTTTCCTTTATATTAAGAACATGGGTGCAATGGGCTGTAACCTTCAATTATATAAAATGTATAAAACGAATCCATAATGCATCTGCAGTGTGGAATACTTGGCAGCCAGAGCAAGGATGAGGTAGAACCACGTGGTGACAAGAAAGATGGTGAGTGAAAAAGCACAAGGACTTGTCCAGTGAATCATCATTTGTGTTAAAAAAAAAAAAAAGAAATAAAAGAAATAAAAAGGAAAGCAGAGATTTGCTAAGTAGCACGATACTCCTTCCATGTTTCTACAGGCAAATGCAAAGCTCAGAAAAAGGGGTGTAAGGATACTGTCCATTCCAAGGATGACTGCAGTGGTCTCAGATCACAGGATAAGGCTAAGGGGAGTGATGGTAAAGGAGGGCTGCATGTTCTCTATAACATTTCCAGTGTGAAACAAATTCACATTCATGAATTGCTTGAGAATTGAAAGTTAAAAAGAAAGGAATACACAGCCCCAAGTATAGGAGGTCACAGAGGCCTATAACTATAATGCAGGAAAATAATGTTGTGGAGGGGTGGTTGGATAGAGGGATGGACAGATGGAATGGCAAGAGATGAAACAAATTGGTATTGGTAGAATCCACGTGGTGGATATAGAGGTATTATTGGAAGAATTTTACAACTCTCTTGTGTGTTTGGAAATTTTCAGAGATTTAAACAATAACCTTTAAGCTGCCGGGGTCTGAATGAGGGAAACACAGGTGTGTAATCATGCAGATAAACACATTTGGGGGCTCAGCTGAGCACAGGGTTTCAGAAAGATGGCGGGCAGTGGGGTCTGCCCAGGCACCAGGTCCCCCGGGATCCTGCCTACTTGCTCTTCCCCTCCCACCCATCCACCTGTGCTGCCAAACTGTCTGGGTATTGCCCAGTAATCTCCTCAGGGGCTGGTTCACTTTCTCTGTAAAAATGTCACAGTGACTTGGAGATCAGAGGGAGGTCAAGCACGAGTCAGTGTACATGGCCTTTTCCATTTGTTCATAGTTTAGAGCTCACAGCTATTGGTAGTGGGTGCCAGAGTGAGGGAGCAGATCCACAGATGTTTCTACTTCTAGGAAAAGGGGATGGTTTTGAGACTATAACAAATTTCCAACCCAAAGCAGGATTCCCTGACCAGAAGGAGACAATATTTATCCCGTTTTATTATTCAGTTTAAATACATTCTCTTTTTCTTTTTGATTTCTTTTACTCTTGCTTACTTAGAAGAGTACTTTTTTATAAGATTTATTTATTTATTTCTCTCCCCTTCCCCCCCCACCCCGGTTGTCTGTTCTCTGTGTCTATTTGCTGAGTCTTCTTTGTCCAATTCTGTTGTTGACAGCAGCATGAGAATCTGTTTCTTTTGGTGGCATCATCTTGCTGTGTCATTTCTCCGTGTGGGCAGCGCCATTATTAGGCAGGCTGCACTTTCTTTCACGCTGGGCGGCTCTCCTTACAGGGCACACTCCTTGTGCGTGGGGCTCCCCTACGCGGGGGACAACGCTGCGTGGCAGGACACTCCTTGTGTGCATCAGCACTGCACATGGGCCAGCTCCACACAGGTCAAGGAGACCTGGTGTTTGAACCGCGGACCTCCCATGTGGTAGATGGATACCCTAACCACTGGGCCAAGTCCGCTGCCAGAAGAGTACTTTTCATTTTTGGAATGGAGGAATATCGGGATAGTGTTTTATTATTGATTTCTAGTACAAGTACATTATGATCAGAGAACATAATCTGTGTAATTGCATTCCTCTGAAATATAGTGAGAGATGCTTTTGGGGTTAAATAGTGTTAAACTAATGCCTCTTCTACAGCTGTTAGCATAACTGGTCCATATGGTTTAGATGTTATGGAGTTGGAATTATTAGGATCTTAGACTCCAGGCAATATCTTCCATCACATCGATCTGGTCAGTTGTTACAGCAAACACACTCCAATCAGCCATTGAACTGAGAGGACTGCCAAAGAGCACCATCTTCTGACAGACCAACGAAGTGTACATGAGGAAATTAAAAGTGAATAAGTAAGAGAGACTTTTTCCATCTTTTACAACCTCCCTAACCAAGGCCCTGGGAAGCAGGTCTTGAACCCATGACTGGGTACTTGGCCCAGATTTAAGCAAATAATAGCAACAATCCTAAGGACCGGGGACAGGTTGAACCAAGATACAAAGAACAGCAGTAACACCCTCCCACCACTAAAACTCTATGAAAGAGAGAAATTGAGCATCTGATTAAACTCACTACCCTAATCGAATGCCTATCAGCAAAAAAAATGCAAGCCATTTAAGAAAATGGAAGACCTGGCTCAAGAAAAGGAATATCTCAAAGCCCTAGAAGAGATGCAGGATTTGAGAAAACTAACTAATGAGATGCACACACATTTCCAAAATCAGATGCATGAGTTGAAAGGCAATACAGCTAAAGAGATGAAGAATTTCAAGAAGACATTGAGTGAGGACAAAGAAGAACTTAAAATCCTGAAGAAAAAAGTAACAGAGCTCATGGGAATTAAAGACATGATAAGTGAGATCAAAAACACATTAGAGGCATACAACAGCAGACTTGAAAAGATATAAGAAATACTAATTGTTACAGAGGAAAGAACAGCTAAAGTTGAAGAGAAAACAATGGAAAGAAAATTGAGCAAGGGCTCAGAGAGTTGAATGATAATGTGAAACACAACAACATATGTGTCATGGGAGTTCCAGAACAATAAGAGAAGAGAAAAGGCACAGAAAGTGTATTTGAGGAAATAATAGCTGAAAATTTCCAGACTCTTATGAAAGAAATGAATTTACATGTCCAAGAAGCACAGGGTTTACCCCAATCAGAATCTGAATAGACCTACTCCAAGACATACGCTACTCAGAAAGTCAAACATCAAAGATAAAGAGGAAATTCTGAGAGCAGTAAGGGAGAAGTGAACCATTATAGATACAAGGAACACCCTGTAAGTCTTAGTGTGGATTTTTCATCAGAATCTATGGAGGCAAGAAGACAATGGTATGACACAATTGGGCTACTAAAACAGAAAAACTGCCAGCTGAGAATTCTTTATCCAACAAAATAGATCTTCAAATATAAAAGTGTGTTTAAAATATGCACAAACAAACAGAAGCTAATGGAGTTCATGAAAAAGAACTCACCTTTGCAGGAAATATTAAAGGAAACCTTAGAACTTAAAAGAAAAGACAGGACAGAGAGGTTTAGAGAAGAGTATAGAAGAAAGAACAGGAAACGGACTTGGCCCAGTGGTTAGGGCATCTGTCTACCACATGGGAGGTCCGCGGTTCAAACCCCGGGCCTCCTTGACCCGTGTGGAGCTGGCCCATGCTGCAGTGCTGATGCACGCAAGGAGTGCCATGCCACACAGGGGTGTCCCCCGCGTAGGGGAGCCCCACGCACAAGGAGTGCGCCCCTGAGGAGAGCCGCCCAGCGTGAAAAGGAAGTGCAGCCTGCCCAGGAATGGCGCCGCCCACACTTCCCGTGCCGCTGATGACAACAGAAGCGGACAAAGAAACAAGATGCAGCAAATAGACACAGAGAACAGACAACCGGGGGAGGGGGGGAATTAAATAAATAAATAAATCTTTAAAAAAAAAGAAGAAGAAGAAGAAAGAACAGTAGAAAGGGTAACCAAAAGAGTAAAAAGACAGATGAAAATAATATATGACATGAAACCAAAAGAATGAAATGGTGGAAAGAAATAATGCATTTACAGTAACATCATTAAATGTGAATGGATTAAACTCCCAATCAAAAGATAGGAGGTGATAGAATGGATTAAAAAGCATGAGCCAGTTTTATGCAGGTTACAAGAGACTATAATTAGTAGTAAGATTTTGATAATATTCTTCCATAATTTGTAACAACTGTCTCATGACAATGCAAGGTGTTAGTGGAGGTTTGATGTGTGGGACCCCTGTATGATGTTATGAATGTTTGCTTTGTAAGATCACAACTTTTATTATACACTTATGTATATTCACATATAAATTATATAAAGATAATAATAGGGTTGGGGGAAAATACTTTGGTTAGTAGCAATATTTGGACAATTCCCTTGAATCATTTGTTAAAAAGGTTTAACAACAGTGTAAGGTGTTGATGGTAGGGTGAATTATGAGAATCCTATATGATGTTATATACATTTGTTTTGTAAGTTCACCACTATTACTATACACATTGTTTATGTATGTTTGTTTGTGGGTGATATAGTTCAATAAATTAATTTAAATTAAAAAAACAGCCTCACTTTAGACCCAGGGATACAAACTGGCTGAAAGTGAAAGGTTGGAAAAAGATGCTCCATGCAAATAGTAACCAAAAAAGAGCAAGGTTAGCAATACCAATATTGGACAAAACAGACTTTAAATGCAAATAGTTATGAGGTACAGAATACCATGATATATTAATAAAAGGACACTCTACCCAGAATAAATAAATCATAAATATCTATGCACCTAACCAGGGTGCCCCAAAATACAGGAGGCAAACTCTGGCAAAACTGAGGGGAAAAATAACCATCTCTACAATAATAATTAGAGACTTCCACATACCCCTTATATCATTAGATAGTGCAATTAGTTAGAAAAACAGCAAGGAATCAGAGAACTTGAACACATGAAAAATGAGCTAGACCTAACATACATATACAGAATGTTACATGCAAACTCAGTGGGCTCTACATTCTTCTCAAATTCTCATGGATCTTTCTCCAGGATAGACCACATTAGTCAAAATGCAAGTCTCAATAAAAGTAAAAGGATTGAAATTATAAAAAGCACTTTATCAGATCATAGTGGAATGAAACTGAAAATCAATTATAGGCAGAAAAGAGATAAATTTGCAAATGTGTGAAGACTGAAAAACTTGCTCCTGAATAATCTGAAGGTCAAAGAAGAAATTGCAAGTGAAATTTGTAAATATGAGAGGAATGAAAAGGAGAACAGAACTTATGAAAACATATGGCAGGGAGCAGATATAGCTCAGTGGTTGAGCATCTGCTTCCCATGTATAAGATCCTGGGTTCAATCTGTGTGGCACCTCCTAAAAAAAAAAAACTTATGGGATACAGCAAAGCCAGTCTTAATAGGGAAATTTATAGCCCTAAATACCTATATTTAAAAAAAAGAAAGAGACAAAATCAAAGCTCTAACTGAACAACTGGAGAAACTAGAAAAAGAACAGGAAATCATTCCCGAAGCAAGCAGAAAGAAAGAAATAATAAAGATTAGAGGAGATAATGAAATTGAGAACAAAAAGTAATAATAATAAAATACAGAGAAAATAACAAAGCCAAAAGCTGGTTCTTTGAGAAGATCATTAAAATTGACAAACCCCGATCTATGAGCTGGACTAGCAAAGAAAAATGGAGAGAAGATGCAATTACATAAAATCTGAAATGAAATGGGTGAAGTTACAGGTGACCCCATCAGAAATGAAAAGATTCCTAAGAGGATATTATGAGAAACACTATGCCAACAAACTAGACAATTTAGATGAAAAGAACAAATTACTAGAAAGGCACAAACAACCTGTGAACAAAAATTCAACAAACCAATCCCATTTAAAGAGACTGACTGTCATCAAAAGTCTTCCAGCTTTTTAAGGCCTCTGGCTGGGCCTCGAGAGTCCCTGCCCCCATGGCTTCTCAGTCGCAGGGCATCCAGCAGCTCCTGCAGGTGGAGAGGCGCACTGCCGAGAAGGTGTCCGAGGCTCGCAAGTGAAAGAACGGGAGGCTGAAGCAGGCCAAAGCAGCAGCTCAGGCAGAAATTGAACAGTACCGCCTGCAGAGGGAGAAGGAGTTCAAGGCCAAGGAAGCTGCGGCTCTGGGATCCCACGGCAGCTGTAGCACTGAAGTGGAGAAGGAGACCCAGGAGAAGATGACCATCATCCAGAACTACTTCCAGCAGGACAGGGATGAAGTTCTGGATAACCTCTTGGCCTTTGTCTGTGACATCCGACCAGAAATCCATGAAAACTACCGCATAAATGGATAGGGGAGAAGGAGCGCCTGTTCCATGGGTGGGCATTTTAGATGCCTCCACATGGAATGTGAAGCTTTAGCAAAGCTAGAGTTACATTCTTGGGGAAAGGCATTAACTTATTTCTGTATATTATGTAGTAGGTCCTTTCACTTTTTAGAGAGTAGCAAACCTAGTTTCTTTATACAGACTTAGAGCTTATCCAAAGAATTTCATCTTTTTCCCTCCTGTTTCTTATAAATGTAATGGGTATATGTTGTCTGATTTCCTTTGCCATTTAGCTCAAGCTACATATGTGGCAATACTGACTTTTTCTTTCTTAGATCTAGTACCAAAAACCACATTTAAAGAAAGGGGTTAAATGTTTTATTTCCCTAAGGCTTTCTTAAAGGTCAGGGGCCTTATCTATGAAAAAGTAGTAAATAGTCACTTGTAACGTGTGTGAAGCAACAGCCAACCTTAAAGTAGTCCTTTCTGGCTAAGAGTTTGAACAATGAATACTAGAATAACTGAGCTGCTTTTAGTTTCTTTTAATAAAAGTAACTAGATAGAATTCAAAAAAAAAAAGTCTTCCAACAGAGAAAAGTATAGGACCAGATGTTTCACAGGTGAATTCCACCAAGTGCTTCAAGAAGAATTAACACCAATCCTGTTTAAACTCTTTCAAAAAATTGAAGAGGAGGGAATATTACCCAACACATTTTATGACGCCAGCACCCTAATACCAAAACCAGATAGACACTGAAAGAAAATTACAGACCCATCACTCTAAAAAGCATACACATAAAAATGCTAAGCAAAAAACTTGCAAATCGGACCCAACAGCATATCCAAAGATTTAAACACCACGACCAAGCAGGATTTATTCCTGATACGCAAGGGTGGTTCAACATAAGAAAATCAATGATCATGATACACCATATTAACAAACTGAAGGAAAAAAAAACACATGGTCATCTCAAAAGGTGCAGAAAAGGCATTTAACAAAATCCAGTATCCTTTCTTGATAAAAACTTTGACAGATAGAAGGATTGCATTGTAGTTTACACTCTCCCACAGTCCACACAAAGGACCATGGCAGGACATACATTGTCCGATGCCTGTCCCTGCAGTACCACCCAGGACAACTCCAAGTCCTGAAAATGCCCCCACATCATATCTCTTCTTCCCTCTCCTTACCCTTAGCCGCTACTGTGGCCACTTTCTTCACATCAATGCTACATTTTCTTCCATTATTAATCACAATGGCTCCAGAATAGAATATCAGTAAGTCCACTCTAATCCATACTCTATTCCTCCATCCTGTGGACCCTGGGATGGTGATGTCCACTCCACCTCTATATCAAGAGGGGGCTTAGATTCCACATGGATCATGGATGCAATTCTCCTGCTTGCACTTGTAGGCACTCGTGGCTCCCTGGTGTGGTGGTTGACCTTTACCTCCCTGTTAGCTGGCTGGGGTAAGTCCAATAAACGAGAGGGTAGGAGTTGCAAGTCTGTTGAGGCTCAGGGCCTGGCTATCACATCAAAATATTTTCTAATTTCCCTTGTGATTTCTTCAACACATCACATGGATTATTTAGAACTGTGTTGTTTAATTTCCAAATATTTTCATTTTTCTAAATATATTATTGTTATTGATTTCTACATTAATTCAATTGTGGTAAGAGAATGTACTCTGTATGATTTCAACTCTTTCAAATGATTGGAACTTGATTTATGACCCAATATATCGTCTATCTTTGTGAGCATGCAATGAACCCTTGAAAATAATGTATGTTCTGCAGTTCTTGGGTATAGTGTTTTATACATTTCAATTAGATCAAGATAATTGATAGTGTTTCTTAGTTCTTTTGTCTTTACTGATGATGAATTTATCTAGTTCTTCCTTTAATTCTGTCAAGTATTGGCTTCATATATTTCTATATATTTTCTTAAGGGAATACTCATTTATGGTTTTTATATCTTCCTGATAAGTTGGCCCTCTTATTTAAGAAATGGTCCTCCTATCTTTGATAAATTCTTTGTATTGAAGTCTACTGTATCTGATATTAATTTGACAACTCTACACTTCATGTGCTTACAGCTTGCATGTTATATCTTTTCATGTCTGTATTCGCCAGCCAAAGGGGTGCCGATGCATACCAGAAACTGGTTGGTTTTTATTTGGGGTAGGACCTTATAGATGCTAGGCCATAAAGCATAAATTACTTCCCTCACTAAAGTCTGTTTCTACATGTTGGGGCAAGATGGCTGCTGACATCTGACAAGAGTTCAAGCTTCTTGGGTTTCTCTCTTCTCATGGCTCTCTTCTTCTCTGAGCTCAGCTGCTGTGCTCTCTCTACAAGGCCAGCTGTAGATTACCAGGTGAACAGCTCTGTCTCTCTCCCCAGGGCTTCTGCTGTGTCTAAGGAGTCAACTCTATTCTTCTGTGTTCTTCTCCTTTTTGTTTACTTCCTGGGCTCCAGTTCAAAACTCCAACATCAAAACTCCAACTAACTCCTCTGCTCTGCAGTGTAGTTTTATCTGTGAATCCCTGTCCACCAAGGGGGAGGGAACTCAGCATCCTACTGTTGTGGTTCAATCTAAGCCCTAATCATAATTTAATCATGCCCAGTTTACTGACCAGTTTAAAAACATAATCCAATATCTATTTTTGGAATTCATAAACTATATCAAATTGCTACACTCCACCCTCTGAATTCGAAAAGGACATTACAGTGTTTTTAAAAAACTTAAATCAGTAGCAATGCTAAGTATAGAATCACATCACACTCAGTTTAAAGAAATACAGTTTTTCTTGGGGCAAAGTCCCATCTGCTATAGACCTCTAAAGTTTACAATTTATTTGCTTTCAATACACAAATAGACAGACAAAGGATAAGCATTTTCATTATTGTTAGGAGAAATTGGGAGGGAAACATAAGCCATGGATCCTTGACAGTTCATTAAAACTGCAGGACATACTTCATTAGATGTCAAAGTCTGAGAGTCATTCTTAAGGTGATGGTCCTTCTCATTGGGGACTCATGGGGAACCACACTTTCCACAGTCTTGCTCAATGGTCATTTTCTTGGTTCTACCCTCATCAAGGATCTGGGTGTTGACCAAGCTCTAGACCTCACCCTCCAAGAGCATTGGGGTGATTACCACAATTTAACCAATCTTTGGGTTAGAGAGGTGAAGACAACATCTTCCCTAACATTTGGTATACAGGCTTAACCACCTCAGAGCAATGAGTTGACCACCTGGCCTTCCCTAATCCATGGGGCACAGGCACACCCCTCTCAGACCTATGGTGTGTTGACCTTAACTGCCTTAATCCTTGAGAAAAGCTCTCCACCCATTCTGTGCCTTGGATTGGCAAAACTCTCCCTGAATATCAGGCAGGAATATCCATCCTCTTCAACTGCTGGGACAAACTCACACTCTCTGTACCGTAGGTAGGGTTGCTCCTTTAGCCTGAGGTGATGTCTTAATTCCAGATCGCAGCTTCCAAGGTTTCCCTCTTGAAGTCATTTCCCCTTCAATCTCTCCCTTCCATGTTCCTTTTCCTCCAGGCTGACAATGATTTTGTTCATTCAGCTCTCTCAAAAAGATTCTTGGTTTAGCATGAAGGAAGCAGGGGCCCAAGCTATCAGACAGTAAGACTTTCCACAAGTCTTTCCTAGATAACTGCATTTTCAATCCTGATTTACAACTTCCAACTTTAGTTAAATCCTCAAATAGGGTACTATCATCTGGGAGCTTGGTTTCCAGAGGCTTGGAATTTCCAGAATCTGTTTCTGTTTTCCTTGTTCCCAACAATTCAGTCCTCAGCTTCTCTATTATCTAGCTCTTTGCTATAAGCTGCAAGGAGAAGCCAAAGCACATTCTCTGAGCTTACTTTGGAAACTTCTTAATCTAAATACCCAGGCTCATCATTTTCAAATTCTGCCTTCCACAAAACACCAGGAGTTAATTTTACTATCTTCTCTGTGACTTTAAAACACAGATTGCCTTTATTCCAGTTTCCAATAATAGTTTCATCAATTACTTCTAAGAGCTCATAAAATTCTCTTTAGCATCTATGATGGTTAGACTATTGTGTAAATTTGGCCAGGTAATTGTGCCCAATTGTTCGATCAAGCAAGCACTGGGCTAACTGTAATACAAGGGCAGTTATGGACTTTAATCACCATTGACTTTACTGCAGTGGTAAATCATGGATAGCTGATTACAATTACATCAGTCAGGGAGACTGTCATCAGCAATGAGTGAGACTTAACCCAATCAGTCGAATGCCTTAAAAGGGGAAGTGATTCTAGCATTGAGAAAGAATTTCTCAGCTCATCTTTGGACAGCCGACATCTCCCAGAACTCATCAAGAACCTTCATTATACTTTCATTGGTACCCCTGGTTGCAGCCTGCCTGCGGAACCTGAACTTGTACATTCCCATGGCTGTGTGAGAGAGAGACTGAAAAATCTCTTGCTATCTTACTATCCTTGTTGATTCCATTTCCCTAGAAAACCCAGGCTAATACAGCATCCATCTCACAATTATTTTCTTCTAAATCCTTATCAAATATTGCTCCATATTGCTACCCACAGTCTCTGCAAAGCAGTCTAGGATTTTTCCATCAAACATCTCACAGGACATCCAAAAAATAAGCCCTTACCCATTTATAAAACCATTCTAGCATTTTGGTAATTGCAAAAGCACTTCTCTACTCTCTGATACCAAATTCTGTATTAGTCAGCCAAAGGGGTGCTGATGCAAAATACCATAAATATGTGGCTTTTATAAAGGATATTTATTTGGGGTAGAAAGTTACAGTTACCAGGCCATAAAGCATCAGTTATTTCCTTCACTAAAGTCTGCTGCCACATGTTGGAGCAAGATGGCTCCTACGATTTACCAAGAGTTCAGGCTTCTTGGGGTCCTCTCTTCCCCAGGGCTCTATTTATCTCTGGGCTCAGCCAAAGTGCTCTTTCTACAAGGCCTTGTGCAGAATATCAGGGGAAAGGCACCGTCTCTCTCCCTGGGGCTCCTGCCATGTCTAAGAAACGATCTCTATTCCTCTGTGCTCTGTGTGTTCAATTCCCAGGCTCCAGCTCAAAACTCAAAATCCAAGTAGCAACTCTGCTCTGCTGTGTAGTTTTATCTGTGAGTCCCTGCCCACCAAGGGGCAGAGGTTCAATGTCCTACTGACTTGGCCCAATCAAAGCCCTAATCATAATTTAATCACACTCAGATGCAGACCAGTTGACAAACATAATCCAATATCTATTTTTGAAATTCATAAACGATATCACACTGCCACACCTTCCTCCTCCACCATCCTAAAATTATAGATGTCTTGTTTTACATGTACTTATAAGTTCACAGCATAGTGTTGTAATATTTGCTTTAAATGGTCATAGATATTTTAAATTAATTAAAAGGAGAAACATTTTTATATTACATATTTACCATTTCTTATGCTCTTCATTTTTTTCTGAAAATTCCTAAATTTTATCTAATTTCCTTTCCTTCCAGCAGCAATCAGTGGTCCTCTGTATTATTGTTCTTCTTTATGTAATATATCATTTCCCTCTGGCTGCCTTCAGTATTATCTCTTCACTTTTGGTTTTAAGAAGTTTGATTATGGTAGTGGGCTTGGCCCAGTGATTAGGGTGTCTGTCTACCACATGGGAGGTCTGCGGTTCAAACCCCAGGCCTCCTTGACCCATGTGCAGCTGGCCCATGCACAGTGCTGATGCACTCAAGGAGTGCCCTGTCACGCAGGGGTGTCCCTGGAGTAAGGGAGCCCCATGTGCCAGGAGTGCACCCGGTAAGGAGAGCCGCCCAGTGCAAAAGAAAATGCAGCCTGATCAGGAATGGCGCCACACACACGGAGAGCTGACACAACAAGATGATGCAATGAAAATAAACAAAGATTCCTGTGCCACTGACGACAACAGGAACGGACAAAGAAGACGCAGCAAATAGACACAGAGAATAGACAACTGGGGTTAGGGGGAGGGGAGAGAAAATAAATAAATAAATAAATCTTTAAAAAAAAAACCAAGAAGTTTGATTATGATATCACTAGGTGTGGTTCTTTTTCTTTTATCCTGTTAGAGATTTTATGGACTTTCTGAATCTGTAAATTTATGTCTGTCACCAAAATCAAGAGTGTATAATTTCAACACAATGAAAACATTAATTCCAAAAATGCAGTTCTTTTGATAAGGTGCATTAGGAGTTCCCAGGAAAGAGTGGTGGATCACTTTGGATTGACTTCTGCATAAAAGTTTCAAATTAAGTTTCTTTCCCTGTCTCAGGGACATTTTGCTTGCTGGAATCAGGACATGTTGACTCTGGAAATCAAAACCAAGGAAGAACAAAGCAAAGAACTGAATGTTCTTTCAGCTGGATGTTTTACCCAAGGTAACACTGACCTGGTGATTTCAAATGGTGACTAAAAGCCAAGGTTTTAGATCTAGATAAATGTATGTTCAAATGTTGTTTCTGCAATTTTCTGGCTACTTGACCTTAGGGCAAGTAGCTTAAACTCTCTATGTACCAGTAGTTTTATTTGTAAATAATACTAGCTAATATTTATATGCCTCTTACTCTGTGTCAGACACTGTCCTAAGCAGCCCACATGTATTATCTCTTTTAATTTTCACAACAATCCTTAAAAGTATGTACAGTTATATTTATTTTCAGGTGAGGAAACTGAAGCAGTGCATTGCAATAACTTTCTCAAGGTCTCTGTGAACCAACTACTGGGGACACAAGGATTCCAGCCCTGCCCATTTGTCTCTGTTTTTAAAACAATACTGGTTTCAATTTGGAAAGTATATGCCATATGCTAGGCACTTTTTTTTTCAAATGCCTCCCCCTACAGGGCATAAGTCATGCAATGTTGGATCTAAGGTGAATGGTAAGCTATTGATAAATTCTTATGGCTTGACCAATGATGAAATCACATGAAGACCTTGTGGTATCCTGAAATCCAGAGACAAATAATTTTTTTCTCCCAGGGGTTATAGAGTTGACTAGGTAATGGAAGGACAGGGGGAGTCTTCCCACCCACTACCCAGTTCCTCAGTTGACCAACCCATGTCTAGTTTTTGGGTGGAAAAAGACAGTCTTAGAGATGGATAAGTGTGGCAGGAAGGGAGAGAAACAGCATTTTGTTGGGGAGACTTGAGCAGAATAAATTAGCTTTAAAGTCCTGGCTCAGCCTTCTATAGTTATGGAACTGTGGACTGTTTTATTTTCTTAAGCCTTACTTTCTTCATATGTAAAATATGTCCTACCACCTATCTGTTTACAGAAACCGAGATTCATCCTTGATTTCTCTCTTTCCTCATCTCTATCAAAGCATCAGCAAGTTCTCCTAACAGTACTTCAAAAACCCATCCTACATCTTTTCACTTCTTCCCACCTTCAGTGGCATCACTTTCGTCCAAACCATCAACATTGTTTGCTTAGACTATTGTTGTAGCCTCCTAACTGGTATTCCCATTTTCATTCTAGCTGGTTTAAGATCCCTCCTCAACAGAGCTGCCAGAGAGGGCTTTATAAATGAAAATATGACCATTTCTTTTCTGAAATTTTTAGCTTTATATATTATTTCAAACTTGGTTGTCTACTTGGATCATGTCTCTTCCCTGCTTAAAATCCTCTCAAGACTCCTCATTGTACATAGGACAGAAGCTAAGCTTCTTGTTATAGCCAACAAAGTACTTAATGATTCATCTCCTGACTAGGCCTCTGACCCCATCTCCAATCACTCTTCCCCTCATTCAGTAATATTTTGCCACATGAAACTTTCATCTCTTCCTTGAAAATATTGGCCTCATGCCTTTGCAGGTACTGTGCTCTCTGCCGAGATGTTTTTTCCATGGTCTTCCCATTATGGGCTCCTTCTCCTCCTTCAGATTTTAGCAGCTCTAATGTCACATTCTTAAAAAGGATATCCTTATCCAACCCCCCACTCTCCGTTCAAAGAATAATATTACTATGTTCTGTTTTTTTCTTGTTACATATCACAACTTGAAATCTACCTGTTTATTTACTTCCTTCTTTGCTTACTGTCTTTTGCCTGTGGGAATACAAACTACTTAAGAACAGTAGTATTGTCTGTCATGTTTGATGGTGCATCCCAACCTAGAAGTTTCTTACAAATGTCCTCTTGAGTGGATGAGTGGATGAATGTACCATATGTATTGTTATAGGATTAAGGATGATAGTGGGTGTAAAGTGTTCAGGTTGATGGGAGACTGCCATGCAAAGTCAACTAGGGAACTAGACTGATCGAGTCATTGCAGCTTATGATATCATCATCTCTACACATGGTTTCCAGGGACATTAAGTCATGGGAGGAGAGCATAGGGAATTCATACCTGCTCTAAAATACCATAGATCAGAAGTGACTGATATCACCTCCACTTGGAGTTCAGTGACCAGACTAGAGTTCAATAGCCTCACCTTTATTAGACAGGAAGCTGGGAAATGAGTGGGGAGTACACATGGAATAATCAGGGTTCTACTATCTCTTACATATACCCATTGTTAGAGGTGAGAAAACTGAAGCAGAGAGGGATGAGAAACCTGCTCAATGTCAAAGAGATAGTAACTGGTAAAAGTTAAACTTGAATCCAGACTACCTGACCCAGAGCCTGTCTTCTTCATCACACACTGGTGTTACAGTTCCACATGGGAGGTGTATTGAAAAAAATTTTTTGTTATTTTACAGGCTTTCCCCCTTGCCTTCATTCTTTTCTCAGAAGTGACTGGCCCTTCTGATTAAATAACAGGAATGGTTTGTACTTTGATATTTGGGTGCTTAATCTTTAACTTACTGTAGGCCAGTCAACTAACCCAGCTTCTTCAACTACTCCTCTCCATAAAACCAGTCCTGACCTGAAAGTTCTTCATGAATGAATAAGCCAGGAAGAGCAAGACCCCACCTCTCAGAGGCCAGGTTTTCCCTTCAGCCCCAGCAGGGATGTTCTAGGTTTCTCCCCAGGAGGTCCAAGAAAGCAAGAGTGGAGTGTGGTGATGTGACCTCTGGAGAGTTTTTCACATGATCAGAATCAAGACCTATGGTGCTTGTAAGGCAGGTATCAGAATTCACTTTTTCCAAAAGAAAAAAAAAATTCACTTTTTCCAAAGATGTTTATTGAGGGACTACTAGACATCAGGCACCATGAAATTGCTGGAATATGACCCTGATGGTGTCAATTATTGATCATGGTCATAGCAATTGGAAAAGCTGAAACAGACAGATGAGATGTGTCTTGAGAATGGATAAGAATGGCATAGAGGGGCAGGGGTGATGTTTTTCTACCAGGCTCAATGGAAGTTGGAAAGGAAAGGGTATTGGAAAATTTGGGACAGAATACTGCAGAATTCCCTTCCCCAGTTAACACCCCCAAAATGGCTCCAGTGGGAAACTAAAAATTCAATCCACTGTCTGTCACAATCTTGGCTTATCCCATGCAACATCAATATCAGCTCAGCTTCTATGTGCCTGACACCATGCTAGGTGCTTTACAAACTTTACATCATTTAATCCTTTCAACAATCCCATGTGACAGATCTTATTAACAATTGCCCCCTACCCCTATTTTACAGACAATAAGACTGAGGTACAAAGAGATAAGCGGCTTGCCGAAGGGCCACTTGTAAGTGACTGAGCCAAGGTGTGAGCTCAAGAATTTTGGATTCCAAACACGCTGAATTTTGCTACTATATCAATCTGTTTCTCTCAGAATCCCAAATTAATAAAAACTGCCTACAGCAATTATGCCCAGCACTGTGTTATGTGCTTTGCATAGATTCTTTCTCCTAATTATAATTAAAAATTGTAGGAAATAGGTGTCACTAATATCATATCCATTTTACAAATAAGGGAACTGAGGCTTAGAGAAAGGAGATCAACAAAGGTCAAAAATACACTAAGGAGATCTGAGAATCAAACCCAGATCTTTCTGCCTCTACATCACAGCCTCTTAACTTTGAAGCTGCATTGCCTCTGGATCATCACTTAAATATAAATATTAGGGGCATAGGGCTAATAAAGGGGAGCAGACCACAGAGAACTAATGAAAGTACTCATTTGATTCTAATTATTCATCCACACACAGATCATTGGGAGATAATTTTATAGAAATGGTTTGATATTCTTTCTTTTGCTTCCTGTCCTGTGAGCTCTGAGTATCTCCTCCCCCTTCTGAAGCACCCAATCC
This sequence comes from Dasypus novemcinctus, assembly GCF_030445035.2. NCBI lineage: Eukaryota > Metazoa > Chordata > Mammalia > Cingulata > Dasypodidae > Dasypus > Dasypus novemcinctus. The sequence continues at coordinate 61,887,565 of NC_080695.1, forward strand.
CTGCCAAGTTCTCCCCTCAGAGTCTTCCCCCCTGTGCCCAAGAGCCAGGTTTTGCTGTGTGCTCACTCCTGGGGAGGACCTTATCAGAGAGAACAAAAGATACAAAGCTCCTTCTTCTGTACATATCCCAGGTAAGATGCAAGTGAATGACAGATTCTTTGGTGTGGATGTATGTAAATATGTGCATGCATGAACACATGTGAGTGCCACAGGGTAGGAAAGTGTATTTAAAGTCCTGAATTTAGAACCAGAAATCCAGATTTCAAGTTCTGAAACTGCCACAAGTTGACTGATCTTGGGTAAGTTACTTACTTTCTCTGATACTTCATCTCCTTAACTGCAAGATGAGAAAGGTGACCTGTGGTGTCAGGAATAAATGAAAACATACAAGTGATATGCCTGCATGGTGCCTGGCCCATAGAAGGTGAGAAGTTTAATGTTGGACAGTTCCAAATGTGGTGGACAATGGAAGGTGGATGCAGAAGGGAGTAGAAGACAGGAAAAAGTGAAAGTTTAGAAGAAAATGTCATGATGCAGAAGCTGGTTCACATTCTAGAAAGTGAATGCTTTTCATTTATAATTTTAAACATATATATCTCTCTGGAGGGGTTTGGCTTCAGAATTTGCTGAGAGTTAGAAGACACATTGACATTTATTAAGCCCTTACTGTGCAGCAGACACAGTGACAGCAAAGTGGTTGGTGTGAATTGTCTCACTAATCCTCTCAGAAGTCAGAAGTAGGCCTCAAGTTCAGAGATGTGAAACTTGTCCAAGGTTACCTAGCTGGCAGGTGGTGGAGTCAAAAGTCTCTGGGATGTGGATGCCCCTCACAATGCACTAAACACACTGTCTCCATAAAACAAATGGCTTTTCCCATCCAGGCGCTTGACATCAAAGAACTATGCCAGATATTTCTCAACATTTATTCTACAAATGTTTACCTGGGCATGTAGTCATGAGCCAAGCTTCCCCTCAAAGTCACAACATCAAATTGCTTTCGAAATACCTTTTAGAGCACTTTAAAAAATTGTCCTTTAAAAATATTTCATAAGGTGTCATTAAACTGTAAGTTCTGATAGGTGAAGACTCTTTCAGTCTAATTAATCTCCTCATTCTCAGTACCTAAAGCCACAGCAGGCACATAATACTTACACGATGCATGTGCTTGATGAATACAAAGCCATATTTACCAATAATTTTATTTTGTGGGCAGACAGGCTTTTCTCTTCCAAACTTTCATCTCCTAGTTTCCTGATTGAAGGCAAAAGAGGGAAAAAACTAACGTTTTGTTAAGTACTCTTATGTATCGAGCACTGTAAGGAGTAGAGAGGCATGGATAGATAATATAGATAAAGATATCCATATATACCTTCATCTCTATATAGACATCAATACAGATATAGTTAGATGATAAAGAAATAGGTATAGATATAAGTATAGATATATACTATATATACTGATATAAGTATAGTGTCATTTATATACTAGGTATATAGATAGAGGGATAGAAATAGAAGGATATAAATATAGATAGATATGGTAGATATAGTTAGATACAGGTGTAAGTAGTGTGGCAGTTATATAATATTAATGAATGCCAAAAAAGAGATATTGATTATGTTTGTAAAATGGTCTGTTCCTCTGGGCATGATACCCCATTGATTGTATTAAATTGAGAGGTTTCATTTTTTCTTTATTAAGTCAAGATTAGGCCTTTGATTCAACCACATCATTAGGTCATGCAGGGTTGAGTCCCTGCCTCCTTCATGGCCTATATAAACAGCTGCTCAATCAAGAATATAGAAATAGATACACAGAGAAGATACACAGAGAAAGAGAGCAAGCACCATAGATACGGCAGGTGCCCTGAGAAGAGAGATGAACGATTTGCCTGATAGTTTACAGCTAATCTCATGAAGAGACAACAGCAGCTGAGCCTGGAAAGAAATAAGCCAGGAAGAGAGAAGTGCCCTATGCCAACTTACATTTGAGATGAAAAGAAGCTGGACCAATGGAGCCTAAATAGGGAAGGGGAAGACTGAACCCTCACAGATGTCACAGGCCATGATGCTTCAACACATGGCAACAGACATTTGAAGAGAAAATACCTGCTATAGTACCTTGAGTTGGACTCTTCAGAGCATTGTAAAAGTAAGATTCTACCCCAAAGAAGTACCTTTTATAATGCCAACAGATTTTGGATACTTAAAGCAGCACCACTTTGACTGAATAATGCAGGCAGATAAATAGATATAGAGGTGGTATAGATGATAGAAATAGAGATGATAGAGCTATAGATATGGATGACAGAGGTAAAGGTAGAGGTAGATCTAGAGCTAGAGCTAGAGTTAGAAGTAGAGAGAGAGAGATGTCTGCATTTAGTTCTCTTTTTACACTATGAGATCAGGTTCTTACATATCAATGAAGAAGCTGGAGTCTATAGTATCCACATTCAAGAACTTATTCCTGTTAGTTCTGTTTAGGCTTGAACATCAAAGGTCTGGCAGCCATACCTTTTGGTGAGGCTTAATTATTTAATGAGAGATTCCCCAGAGAATGCATTAACTAATGATAGGTCAGTTATCTTGGTCTCGTTTGCATGTTTCATTTGTCTGTGCTGGCTCTGGGCTAAATGCTTTACATGGGATGCCATTTGTTCCCACATCTCCAGGAAGCAGATGATAGTGAAGGTGCTGGAGTTTGAACCTGTGCTATCAGCCTAAAGCCATGCTCTGAATGTTCCAGGTCCTCTTCATCTGGGCACGGCCCTTGGCCTGTTCATGTGATGTCAATTGAGTTGGAATTATAAGCACATATTGAAAACAGAATGCTAAAGTAGTTCCCTCTTTATTTGATCAAGACGGTTAATGAATTCCCCCAATTATATCTCACCTTTCATTTTGGTCTTCAGCCAGTAATTAAGGAGTTATTTGCACTCTTCTTGGGGAAAATAGTGAATTGGTATTTTAAGGAAGATCCTTAGGCCATTAACACATCTGTGTATGAAAATAACAAAAGTCTGGTGATCTCACTCTAAATTAGCTTACATAGGGAGGGAGATGTGTGCTGGAAAAAATAGCATGAGAGGTTTGTCTTCTAGAAGCGTCTCTGTTATTGAAATTACCTTGCAACACTGGGGAAATCCTTGCCTCTCCAGCGATGTTGGCTTAGACCATGGAGTTCAAGCTCAAAAGTCCACAGGAACTTTTGTGCAGGGACACTCAGTGCAGAAGCAGGCAGAGTGCTGGGAACCATGCCAAATTGGAGAACAGCCCATGTAAATGAAGCACCATTTCTCCATTCTAGCCTGATGGTACCTTTTGAAATAAAGGCCCAATGTTGCCAGATCTTCCAAGTTGTCATGATAAACTTTCAAGTCAGAATTTTTAAAATGAGATGTCACATTTTAAATGTTATCAATTCAAATTTTTTCTCCACACCTGAGTGTCAAATAGAACATGTCTGAGGGCCAGATCTGGGCAAGCTAATATCTTAGGGTATTTCTAGGCCCAAAATGCTCTGATAAAATGAAAGATGGCTCTGTTGAATGGCAGGCACTAAAGAAGAAGGAACCTACTTTGGTTTGCATGGGAAAAGGATCAGTACTGACAAGCAATTTTGAAGGCCTGAACTATACAAATCTCCCTCCTTTCTATACACCAGTAACTGCAAGGTGTATTTAGCAGAGACTTACCTATTAAGAATGTGTAGCAGAGTTCTGGTTAACATCCAAACTTTAATCATGGTTAGATTTCAATGAGTCTAAACTGAAAAGTAAACTGAGTCAAGTTTTATAAGTTTATTCTATGGATCTGTTGTCATCTTATTGGTCCTGAGATGGAAGGGACTTAATGTGAACTTTTGGAAGGACCTTACTATATAAGGGTTATGCTGCTATTCTGGGGACATTTGCCAGTCTTTGTGGTGGCAAAGAGGTTACATTTCATCTATCAATTCTAGTGGATTGGTAATGGCTGCAGGAACACTGTCCTGGGGAAGATCCCAAGGCCATATCCCAGTTCATCAGGGAAGGTACTGTGATCATAGCAGCATCTGCGCTGAGCGTGGGGATGTATATCCTTTTAGTGTCACATGACAGACACACAATCTCAGGCAAAAGAGAAATCGTTGGCTCACAAAATCCAAGAACCTAAGAAAGGGGCAGGGATACTGTTGGATATCAGGAATGATACAAAGAACCAGGAACTGATTGCCCTTGAGATTGTCTCTGGCCTTCTTCTCCACAACTCCATGTTTGACAACTTCCATCTCCCATACCAGGGATATCTCCCTGTGACAGGAATCATAGCCACAGATAGTTCTCAAAATGTGCATTTTAATGGCTTCCACCACAGAGACACTGCATTATATACTCTCTGGTACCAAACACAGGAATTTTTGTGGATCATGATTGGCTGAGCTTGGGTTCAAAATCCGGGGGAATGAATGCTCAACTCTGGACCAACTGACTTTGTCCAGATGTGAATCATTTAAGAAGATGACAGTTTCCATGGAAACCTCATGATTATGTTAGGGGAAGAGAAGTCTCCAAAGAAGGGGGAAGTTGGAGTAAAGGGCATTCAAAATGATGAAGTTCTACCACAAGGGAGGTGATCTCATGCATTCCATTTGGACTCAAATCCTAGGGGGTACAGTAAAAGAAGACACCTAGGAATTCATAAGCAATAACTGTAGCCCCTCCCCAGCATCTTCTGCCTCATGGTTTCCCAGCCACAGAGATAAGAATGAGGTTCCACTTCACCAGGGATGCTCTTGACTACACTTTACCACCTAAGTCAATAAATTGAGCCCTCCAGATTCTGAGAAGGTGAAACAAAGCTAAAACTGGAAATTAGCCATTTTATGGGGGAAATACCCAGTGTGCCACCAACCTGTCAGCCATCTCTTCCCAAGGCAAGTCGTGAATGAGAATTCTGTTTCAGTTCCTGAGGACTCCCTCACCATGCAGTGGCTGATGAGGTTCTGGGTTCTCTGGGGCATCCATAAGTCCTTCCATTGCTTCCATCCTGCCCCTTGACACCTGCACTGCCAGTGTTTATCAGAAGCCCCAAAGTGGAATGACTACTATAGACCTGAAGAATTTAGCTTTGCAAGGGATGTGCTGGACACCTGGAGTCAAGTGGAGAAGGTGCGAGGGTATCTCTGATGGGGTTGGGGAGCATGAGTGTCCTCACCAGCCTTATCTTGCTCCTGGGAGGCTGAGGGCCCCAGAACCAAGGACAGCTTATGCCTTAGCTCACCAGCAACATGGAAGAAACTTACACTTCTGTTTGGCCACTTCTTCACTTCTCTGAGCCTCGGTGTTTTGGTCTGTGAAATGGAGATAATGTAGGGTGTTAGGGTAATTTCATTTAATAAACAAGGTAACAGGTGAAAGTATTTAGTACACAATTGGTGCTCCACAATTGCAACAAGGTGCAATGTTCTAGTGACAGGGTCAGCAAGTAGTTATTAGTCTGAGTTCTCACCTTCAACTGATGGGACTGTGAGTTTTTCTGGCCTCCATCTCATCAGACTTGGGCTTGACTTCTCAACGTTCACCCAGAGGGAGGATATAGACCAACTGAATGTGTACATGAGCATCTGACTCATTTGTCTAAGCCATGATATCTTCCTTCCTATGAAGATGGCAAGTCTAACTTGAGTCCTCCCTATCAACACCTTACCTAACCTTTGTCTCTTGAGGTTTTACATGTCTCTGCAGAAAACCCAAGAGCTTGGTTTATTTTTTCCCCAAGAGACAGACTAGGAGATGAGCTGTGGTGACATGAAGAGTTGGGATAGACAATAGGGATCTTTCTAGCTGTTAAGGTCCAGCCCACAATGCCTGCAGTATGAAAAGTGGCCCAGCATGATCCTTGCACAGAAAGTTGCATACACCTGAGAAGGAGGCAGAGAGTTTTATAATTTTTAAGTTTCACATGAACATGTGTTTCATATGTTACTATAAATATTTATGGCTCATATGCATTCCATGGGGGCTTCCTCCTCATTCCCTTCTTTCTCCTTCCTCTGAATTTTCAAACTAACCTCTAGAATAATAGAGTTTTCAGTCATAGAGGCCATCTTTTATGTGCCACGTCAAGTTCTTTGAATTTAATCTTCTGATCTAATGGGTGAGGGACCTGGGGTTCAAGGGCTTGAGTATCCCCATGGAAATCAAATGCCTAGTACACAGAGGAGCAGGAGTTGGACCCAAGCTTATAATCCATGGATTATAATCCATGTTACTAGCCACAGTGCTAACTGCTTTTTATTGAACATGGTCTCACACTGTAATGATGTCAAAATGTCTCTGTCTTCAGAGCATAAACTGGCATTGCTAATTGCCCAGACCAGCAATCTCATTAAGAACTTTCAAACCATGAGATGGGCTGGAGAGGGAGGAGGAAAAAGGATGAGCCTTGCAAGTCTTATCTTCATAAAGTCATTATTAGCCAGTCATGCAGAGACCCACAGATTTAACCATCAAGTAAATATTCCTCCCTCAGGATGCCAGGTTTTGTTGGGTTTCCTTTTTTTTTTTCAAAGATTTATTTATTTATTTATTTCTCTCCCCTCCCTCCCCCACCTGGTTATCTGTTCTCTGTGTCTCTTTGCTGCGTCTTGTTTCTTTGTCCACTTCTGTTGTTGTCAGAGGCACAGGAATCTGTATCTCTTTTTTTGTTGCATCATCTTGTTGTGTCAGCTCTCCATGTGTGTGGCGCCATTCCTGGGCAGGCTGCACTTTCTTTCGTGCTGGGTGGCTCTCCTTATGGGGTGCACTCCTTGTGCATGGGGCTCCCCTACGCAGGGGACGCCTCTGCATTGCACGGAACTCCTTGCACACATCAGCACTGCACGTGGGCCAGCTCCACACAGGTCAAGGAGGCCCGGTGTTTGAACTGCAGACCTCCCATGTGGTAGACAGATGCCCTAACCACTGGGCCAAGTCTGCTGCCAAAGGTCCTTCTCTTAACCTTGGTGACCATAAGACCTAGACTCTCGAGAGAACACCAGCAGGCCCCCTTTGAAGTCATAATGGGAAGATCCATGAAGCTCATTATTTCTCTTGGATTACCAGACTCCAATCTATTACAATCTGAAACTGCTAATTAATATAAGGGACTAATTGCATCTACCAAGTTCCACCATTCACAAATCCAAACTCCTTTCCCAAGGTTTCCCCACATAGACTATGAATCACCTTCAACCTGAAGAACTGGTATCCTCGAAGAGACATCAATGAAAGACTGCTTTAGGACCTAGATAGAGAGAACCTTATCAAGTCTTATCGACCATCACTCCAGCAGTAAAACTACATGGAATTGGTCCCTGGCTCCACATGTCACAACTGAAACATAATCCAAGAACTTGGGAGTTCACTGCCATTTCAGGCCTCAGGCTAAATTTGACATGAGGATTCTAGAAGCAGACAGCATCTGATGTAGACTCAAGCAGATCATGTCCAAGATCATGGATCAAGACCCATCTGGATTTTTTTAAGGTTTATTTTATTTATTTCTCTCCCCTTCTCCTGTGTTGTCTGCTCTCTATGTCCATTTGCTATGTATTCTTCTGCATCCACTTGCTTTATCTGGTGGCACTGGGAAACAGTGTCTCTTTTTTGTTGTGTCATCTTGTTGCATCAGCTCTCCACGTGTGCGGTGCCACTCGTGAGTGGGCTGCGCTTTTTTCATGCAGGGTGGCTCTCCTGACAGGGTGCACTCCTTGTGCATGGGACACCCCTATGCAGGTTGCCCCTGCATGGCATGGCACTCCTTGCATGCGGCAGCACTGCACATGGGCCAGCTTACCACATGGGCCAAGAGGCCCTGGAGAGCAAACCCTGGATACTCTATATGGTAAATGGACACTCTATCAGTTGAGTGACATTTGCTTCCCCTCCTGGATTTCTTTATTCCTGTCTCTTTCTTTTCCCCATCTGCCTAACATTCTGTTATTTGGCCTATTCCCCTCACAATGCCCAATCTCCATCCCCAACAATACTCTACCTTTGCCATGATTTTCTTTTATCTTCTCTTTACCGAGTTCCCCTTCCTTGAACGCAAGTCCTTTGTCCTTTCAGCACACCACAAAGCAAAGAAAACCAATCAGCATAGCTACTGGGACTGTGCCCATCCCCCACTAGTCTCAAAACAGGTGCTCCTCTAATAACCACCCCCTTCCACTTGTAGACCTTGCCCTGTCAGGAAACATCATCCCAGGCAGCTAGATCTCCTTCTTGGAATGACTCTCAGCTGTGCCTTCAGAGTGCCTGAGGCTGGGATTAAAATGTGGCCTCTTTAACCCAAGGAACGTGCTGCTTTACTAGACACCAGGCAGATAGCAATGGCCACCTTGTAGGGCATAGTAAATATTCAGTTGCTATATGACAAGACTCCTTTTGCTTTCCTGAGAAAGGAGTAGACTGTGGGAGCCAGATTTCCTTTATAGACACATTTTTCTGCACGGTTTTAATAACATAAGTGTTTTTTCCACTTAAGGCACAAATTTCTGGTGGCTGAAGGGTCAGACAAGGGAAATTTTTTTTTAAGTAGGACCAAGATATCAGAAGATGATGAAGATGATGATTATGGCCCTCATTTTGGAATTTATACCCAATTAGCTCGACAAGCCAGTATCCCATTCCCTCATGGTACTATCCATAAACTGGGTTGGTTCCAGTTACATAGCTTATGCTGTTCCCCAAATGACTATCCATGATACAACTCCAAAAGGGGAAATTAGACAAATGAGGGTTCTTATGGCATCTTCTCATACTCTAGAGTGAAGAGATGTCGCCAGATGAGATACTGCTCTAAATGGATCCTAGAAAAACCCATTAACTCAGGCTGCACTCACAGGGTGTTTTCTTCTTGGTATAATTCCTCATCACTGGGGCAACCTCCTGTGTTGGAAGACACACCATCAGATTATTGGAAAAGGTAGTTTTAGAGGTAGAAAAATCTATTGCCCACCTAGGGGAAGCAATCAGGTTGCTAGCTGATGAAGAAACAGAACTCCAAAAAATGACTCTACAAAATTAACAGGCATTAGACTATACTCTAATTTCCCACCGAGGTGTGTGTGCACCGGTGGGCACCCAGTGCTGCGTATTTGTAAATAGCAGTCAAAAGAAGTTTACCAAGAGGCAGTGGCAGCAGACGCCTGTGCTAGGGAAGCAGCCAAATCAGCTGACACACCTCCCGAATCTGCTTGGTCTGAGTCTCTTTTTGGATGGCTTCTAGGTTCATAGGGACCTTAGTTCAGAGATGTAAACATAGGGACACTTGTTATCCTCTTAATCACAATATTTATAATATCCCTCAATTGTTATCTGATCTCTCAACTCTTTTTTTAAAAAGATTTATTTATTTATTTATTTATTTCTCTCCCCTCCCCCCCACCCCCGTTGTCTGTTTTCTGTGTCTATTTGTTGCATCTTCTTTGTCTGCTTCTGTTGTCGTCAGCGGCACAGGAATCTGCGTTTTCTTTTCCTTGCGTCATCTTGCTGTGTCAGCTCCCCGTGTGGGCGGCGCCATTCCTGGGCAGGCTGCACTTTCTTTTGCCCTGGGCGGCTCTCCTTATGGGGCGCACTCCTTGTGCGTGGGGCTCCCCTACGCGGGGGACACCCCTGCGTGGCAGGGCACTCCTTGCGCACATCAGCACTGCGCATGGGCCAGCTCCACACGGGTCAAGGAGGCCCGGGGTTTGAACCACGGACCTCTCATGTGGTAGACGGACGCCCTAACCACTGGGCCAAGTCCGCCACCATCTCAACTCTTAAATTCAATTACACAGCCAATAACTCTACAAATGATACTAACCAGTGTGAATGATATCAGGAAAATCTCAAACTTCAGCCAACCCATGAAATCAGCCATGAAACAGGAGAGACAATTAGTGGTGAATGAGAGACTGAAAACTTTGTTAATGTCCTGCATACAGGGGGGAAATTGATAAAATTATATATAAAGAAAACCCTGAAGAACCTACAGAGGGGGGAAAAAACCACTAAAGAGCTTTTGTAATTCATGATGCACAAGAAATTGTTAATATTATCCCATGATTTTGATTTCAGCTAGTTTCAGCTGATCAAGAAGTGTGAGGCCAGATTGCTTTCTGGGGCTAGAGTAGCAGATTACAGAGAGTCCTGAAGGTAACTTTCTCCTTTACTTCCTAATTTTGCAGTGAGGATGTTAAACGTGGAAAAGCACACTTCAGTTTCCCTTCTGATAACACTCAGGCACGGCAGCTCTCGTCCTTTGCTCTCAAATAGAGAATGAATCCCTCAACATTTCTTGGATAAGCACTTCCCAAATCAGGACAAGCCAGATTTTCTACTTTCATCTTTACTGCTGGAGGTTCCTGATTGCGATCAAGGTTGGAGAGAATTTATCCAGGACGGTTGATTCCCAAGCTGTACTGAAGTCCTCTGTGTCAAAGAGGTTGTAGATCTGATGGAGAATCTGTTGGCAGAAACAGGTCGCTTGTGTCTCCTGGCTTTTGATGACAGCACTTCTTTTCTGTGGAAATGTGAAGTCCATCCTGGCATTCCGTCCTGCCAAAGAGGGGTTTTTAATGATTAAAATGCATGCAGATTTCCTTGTTTTCCCGGCCCTGTTCACAGGCCAGGGGCAGCCCAGCGAGCAGGCTTGCCCTGGGCAGGGCATCTGCAGCACCAGGGACAGAGACCTGGGCATGGAGAATTTGAGCGATACCCGGGACGGCCGCGAGGGGGCGGCGGCCGGCAGAGGGCGCCCGCGCTCACCTGTTCTGGCCGCTCGCGCCGGGCGGGGAGTGGAATCCTCGGCCCCGCCCCAGGCGCGGCGGCCACAGTTTGATTCTCCGGGACCTGCCGCCGCGGAGGCGCCGCCGCCCCCTGGGGCCAAGCTGGCCCGCCTGGAAGGTGAGTCAAAAGCCGCTTTTTCAGGCCCTGAGGGCTGAGGGAGTTTTCCCGCGGCTCCTCCTAAAACACTTTCCTTACACAGCGCCCACAGAACCTTCCACCTTGTGGACTGTTTTCAACCGTTTTTCAACCGTTGACTTTTTCGTGTGATAATTTACAGGACTAATTTTATTAAAAACGTATATGACGGAGGGTCTCGCACCTCTGAATCGTGGACGCTGTCGTCTTTTTACTCGTTCGGGATTGTTTCTGGGGGGAAATCCGGACACATTCACAGCAAGGGAAACCATTGGGAACTGAGCCCCAAAAATGCTGGGCCCTTCCGGGGAATGAGCTGGGGACACGGGACTTGGCCCCGAGGGGAGGGAGGATGCCGCTCTCTATACGGGTTTCTAGTGCATTCTTTTAATGTTGGGGTGGTTTTTTCCGAGTAGGTTTTAAGTAGGAAAATACTAGAAGAGTAAAGTGTAGGTTCTCAAACTCACATTGTTTTAAGCTTAAATATTTGACTTATTCCTAAACCAGATTCTATTATAATGCAACCTTTCTGGCTTGAACCAACGCACACTTATCAGTAATATTTTTAAAATATATTTCTTACCTTAGTTCATTTTCAGTTGAGAAAATTGCCATGTTTAACCATCTAAATCGTTTTTAATTAATTTCATCTCGCTGGAACATCTGTTACAAGAACCCCTGGGCCTTTATTGTTTTCAAGAAAAGTTATAAAGCCTACTTCCAATTTGGAATAAATTGTACTGTTAATATTTCATGAATCCGTTTTAGAAGATCAGAGCTTGGTATTTTTTTTTAACTACCAATTATTGATACTGCATGCTGTTTAAAACCACTTAAGATGAAATTTCTACAGTATTTAAATGATCAGAATATAAGAGCTAAGGAATTGGCTGGAAGTCAGATGCATTCATTGAAAATAAATGTTCTCTCAAAAATTTAACGCAGAAGGCATTTAATTCCAATTTTTACCTCCATTTCAAAGGTAAATTAGGTTTATAATTTCCTTATTTTTTGATATGCCTATTTCCTATAACATTGATAGTTTCATCCAATGATTTCTCCTTTTTCCATATCTTTTCGTTTTTTTCACATTTGGAAAATATATTCATCCTGAGTGCTCAAGTTTCACATTAATCAAACACATTTCTAAAATGACTTTCATTGTTGAAAGCAAGGGGATGGCAGAATAAGCATGCAGCTTTATAAACTGTCAGGATTTTTCTTGAAAATCTTTATTTACTTTATTCATTTGTTTGAAATTATCTTCCTGCACTGAGAAGTTACATAAAAATTTGTCATATATTTGCACCAATATACTCTCGATTTCAGTATAAGGTGTTACTTCCTTTTATATTTTGTCTTAGTATTGAATGAATACAAAATGGATATTAATCTGAGAAGTACCCACTTTGTATCTAATCTTGATGTCCATTGGGTATCCTTATGTGATCTGTAGGGTGGGGTTTTTGTTGGTTTGTTTGTTTGTTTTCTGATTTTTGACTAGCCTGTCAAACCCACCCATCTTGGGCAGAACAGTCCATTAATCAAATAGTGCTTAGAGGGCTGGATATCCAAAGCCAAAAGAAGGAAGAGGGCCCCTATCTCACACTTATCAAAAAAAATTAACTCAAATTGGATCAGAAACCTAAATACAAAAGCAAGAACCATAAACTTCTAGAAGAAAATGTAGGAAAATGTCAAGACCTCTGTTAGGTGGTGGATTCTTACAGAAGATAAGAGGAGGACTGAGATGGAGTACTGATGTTTAATATATGTAGAAGTTTTAATTAACTGTACTGTAAAGGTGTAAAATGGAAGGAGTTGATGGTAACACATTATAGTGATTAACAGCTGGTTTATAATGGGAATGTGCCTGAAAATGGTGGTCTAGGGATGTAAATGCCTGTTGACAGAAAGTTAGAGAATAATCTAGGGACTGGATAGCACAGTCAACCCAGAGGTGGATGAGAATTGTGGGTGATGGCACAGATGCAAAAGTGTCCTCTGTGAACTAGAGCAGATGGACATCATTATTGCAGGGTGGTGGGAATGTAAAGAAGCATGGGAAAATTACAACTGGAGTGATCTCTGATCTGTGGGTAGGAGTAATAACGTAATATTTGTGCATCTATGCCAAAGATGTACTGAGTTTATAATGGGGAGTATGGAAAAATTGTGCCAAATATGTACGCTGTGGACCTGGTAATAACCTGATGATATTATCTCATAATCTGTAAAAAATGTTCCACCACATTGTGGTATGTTGATGGAGGGGTGTTGTTTGGGAATTCTGCACATGTTCATGATTGTTTTGTAAGTTTAAAACTTCTGTCATAAATGTCTATAGAAAAGATAATAATAGGGTAGGGTGGGGGGGAATATAGCAAATGTAAGATAGGACTATTGTTAGTAGTAAGATTTTGATGATAGTCTTTCATAATTTCTATCTCACAACAATGCAAGGCATTGGTGGTGGGTTGACGTATGGGACCCCTGTATGATGTTATGCATATTTACTTTTTAAGTTCATTATGTATGTTATGTAAAAATGATAGGAAAATAATAATAATAGGGTGGTTGGGAGAAAAATACTTTGGTTATTAGTAATCTCTTGAGGATGCTCTTTATTCATTAGTTTAAAAAGTTTTACAACAATGCAAGGTATTGATGGCAAGGTGAGGTATGAGAGTCCTGTATGATGTTATGTATTTTTGTTTTGTAAGTTCACAACTGTTACTCTACCCTTATTGTTTATGTATGTTTGTATGAATAATAACTACTGTAATTTTTTTAAAAAATCAAAAACAGAACAAACGAAAAACCACAAGTAGGCACCAGTGCCTAGTGGGCCCGTATAAATTGTTGAGGCGATGTAATCCTCATTTGGGTGAGCTGCTGCAGCCCATTTACTGAGTGACCAGAAAAGCTGTTGTGTTTAATGGGTCCCAGAAGAAGAGAAGACTGTGCAACAGAATCAGACCACTGCCCAAGCTGCCTGCCACGAGGGCCACGTGACCCAGCAGCTCCAAAGATGCTCCCCGTGCCTGTGGCAGATAGAGTTGCTATTCGGAGTGCTTATGTATTATTATGATCAGGAAATATCTTTTTTCTTTGAAAATACAGATTATATAATGGCCAAAAGCTAAAACTTCATTGTGCATGTGTGCCTGCCTGCACGTAGACTTCATACATAGCTGTAATTCTGGTTCTCTGAGTTCTTATGAACTCTATATAAATGGAAATAGACTTCTCTCATTGTTGAAGGCAATCTCTTAAATTGATGTAGATTGAGTCAGCCATAGATGCAGTCAACTTCCTGATGATTTAAACCCATGCAATATCCTCTCAGTAACAATCAGGCCAGTGCCTGCTTGACCAAACAGCTGGACACCATAACCTAGCCAAGTTGACAGATGAATTTAACCATCAGCATGTGTTATCAGCAGCCCCCAAAATTTTCCTTTGCCCTTCTTTGCAGTCAGTCTCAAGCAATCATTGAGACTCCATTGTCATTTCTTTTTACCTGCAATATATAATTCCTCATAAATGGAAGTGCTTGGTATGTCCTGTTTGGTGTCTGCCTTCTCAGCACAGTGCTTCTGAGGGTTCACTCGCAGGCCCACAGGTATCAGCAGGCTGTTCCCTGTTGGTGGGAACTGGTACAGCAGATCGACTCATCTGTTGATAATTATACTGAAAGGGGTTTTCTTACTTTTTTCACTTACTGTATTCTTACAAATGCATACATCATTTCTTTCAAATGTAAAGAGCTTTGCTCACAAGTGTGAGCTACAAGACAAGTGTACACATTTTAGTTGGAGGAGAGAATGAGATGCCAGTGAGAGGAGTGTGGCTTTCTTTCTTTTTCAGGGGCTGCTGTATATGGCATCCCTCTGGAAAGTGGGTGCTTCATGCTGTTGATTCCTTGTCTGGTGGGAGACAGCATTCTCATCTTGGGAAACCTAAAAATCTTATATGTTAAAGCTACTATGACTTGTCTGGTGTCCTCTTGCATCCAAGTCATAAAGTGAAGTTTCAACCATGTGCACTTTAAAAGGATTGCAGTGACATATTGTTTTCCCCTGATAATTAGACCACAGAGATGTAAGTAGACAAGATGCTTGACTTTTCTCTCTTTTATCTCTACTGGTGGTATAACTATTTTCATAGTTCAGACTTTTTTTAAAGAAGAATGGGGCTTAGTAAAAATCCAAATATTAGTCTAAGACATTTTACTGTGTTTTTCCATGATAGAAATAAAATTAAATAGGAATATTACTGAGATAAGTTTCTTATTTTCATATTTATTTCTTTTAATAAATTCAATGCCATTTACTAAAAAATATTCTTTTCAACACTATAGTAATGCTAAGAAACCATTTACCGCATAGTGCCAGACAGTGTGCTTTTGCTGTGAAAACAGTGGAGTAATTCAATTTTCTTCTTTTTTTCCAATAATCTGAAAAACCTTTTTAAGCCTATTTTTAGTTAATTTAAAGAAAACTTCAGTCAAGATAAATAATTCCATCAAGGAAAACAAAGAACTTATTTTTTAAAAATCCAGTTAAACAGATGGTGCAATTATCCAATCACTTTTTTTCATGGGTTCACCTTGAATTACTTTCATCTTCTTGTATTACAGGTATTTTATTATCTTGTCTTTAATCTTGGTGTTTTATTACATTATGTTCCATAAACCAGTACAAAATCAAAGGAAGCATGAAATGTGTAAATTGGTGCTTTCTTTATTTATGTAAGGAATCACCCACTTAAAGACAGGTTTTGTAAGCCCTATATCATGTTTGAATTCTGAGTCTTTTAGTACATATTTGTATAAATCAATGAATCAAAGAAACAAGTTCAAGATACCAAATAGAAAAATAAGATTCTCCCTGATAAAGTAAGTAAATCTAGGCGGCAGTCTTGGCCCAGTGATTAGGGCATCCGTCTACCACATGAGAGGTCTGCGGTTCAAACCCCGGGCTTCCTTGACCTATGTGGAGCTGGCCCTTGTGCAGTGCTGATGCACACAAGGAGTGCCCTGCTGCGCAGGGGTGTCCACCGCATAGGGGAGCCCCATGCGCAAGGAATGCATCCCGGGAGGAGAGCTGCTCAGCCCAAAAGAAAGTGCAACCTGCCCAGGAATGGCGCCACACAGACACAGAGATGATGCAGAAAGATGATACAACAAAAAGTAACACAGATTCCCATGCCAATGACAACAACAGAAGCAATCAAAGAAGATGCAGCAAATAGACACAGAGAACAGACAAGCAGGGTGGAGGGGGGGAGGGGAGAGAAATAAATAAATAAATTTTCTAAAAAAAGTAAAACTATCTTTTTTCCTAGAATACATTCTAAAAACAGAAGTAAATGTAATATCTCACCTTAATATGCTTTTTTTTTTTTTTTTTTGAAGAATAACATCAAAACTTTTGAAGGGACTAATGAAATCCTGGATGAGATCATTCACATTGCATGTGCCAGTAGAGACTTCCATGGTAGATGATGAAGTAGGGGTCTCCAGGACTCAATGCTTCCACCAAAACAACCCTTAGACGGGCAGGAATGGATCAAACAACCATTTTCAAACTCTAAGGGCCAGAAGAACACTGTACACATCCAGGGAAGAGTGTGAGGAACAGGCTGATAAACTGTAGTAAAGAACAGTAAATGGCTCTCCCTGCATGGTGGCTACTAGTGCCATTCCCCACTTTCAAGGAGGCTGCCATGGGGTTCAGTCCCTGGCTAGCTGCTGGTGACAGAAAGCAACATAAAAGTCCTCTCCCCCAAAATGTGGGTGGGCACAGCCAGTCAGTAACCACAGCTTTTGATGAGCAAATTGGACCACTGGTTTCCAGCTTTGAGGGGAGCTATTGGTTCACCCTTTCTTGGACAGGGGTAGAGGCCATGGAGATTTAAAGATGCAGCATTTCCTCAGGGCTGCAGGGGACAGCGAGCTAAAGGATTGCATTTGCTGGGAAGGCCAGGAAAGCTCAGCTTTGGGGAGCAGTCGGCGAAGCTTTTGGAAGCCCTTCCTGATCCCCACCCTAGGGACTTTGGAGCTGGTCTCTATCCCCTTAATAGGTCCCTCGCCCTGTTTTATCTGGAAAGACTGACATGGAAAAGGCCTCTGTGAAGGTGACTGCCTCACAAAATTTGCCCTCTAGGGAAAAGTAGCCTGAGACAATGAGAGAAGTGTAAAAAACTATAGAGACAGAGAGCCTGGGACAAAGGCCTGCCAGCTTCCGGTACCTGGGAGAGGGAAGTCTGTCTCCTGGGAAACAGAGGGGACAAGCAAACTCCCTTAAACGGGAACACTGAAACAACTAACAAGCAAAACCCAGGACAAGACAGAGGCCCAGAAAGAGAAAACCTGCACACTGCGCTCGCCTTGGGCAGACCTTCTCGATAGGAGAGCTGAGCCTCAAGACTATCTCTATCTTAACACCACTGGTTCTTGTTTAGTTTGCCAAAAGGCTGCCAAAGCAAAGTATCAGAGATGAGTTGGGGATTTTTTTGGGTAAAAACTTAACAGTTTCAAGACTGAAAAGTGCAGATGGGGCATCATAAGAGGTGCTTTCTCACCAAATGCAGTCTGCCATGTTTTGAAGCGAGATGGCCGGTGAGTTCTGCTGAGGTTTCTGCCTTTCTGCAGAGGTAGGCAAACCCTACAGAGGGCTTATCTCTTCTTGAGCAGCAACATGGGCCCAGCACTTTTGGGGCTTCTGCTTAAGTGAGCTTCTAGTCCTCCCTCACATGGAAAAAATATGGGAGCTCCTTTTTCCTATCTGTCTGTGTCTCCTTTTTTTTATCAGATCCAGCAAGGGGGTGGAGATTCAACATGAACCATGCCCTACTGTGTAGTCCACTCAGAAGCCCTGGCAGTGGCCTAGAGGGTGGTCAGGCAGCCTTTCACTGAGGAGCCGGGGTGTGGGTAGGTGGTCACTGGTGGCTGCAGGTGGGGATGGCCAGGCCAGCCTGGGTGTCTCTGGCAGGGGAGGGAGCTGAGCCCCAGGGAGGCTGCCTGCCTGTGCATCCTGGCTGCATGGCTGCAAGGCTAGCCTGGCCCAAGTGGCCCTGAGCACTGGGGACACCCTGCTCCTGGTCCTTGGGGCTTCGGTGACCACTGCCAGCTCCTTGCCCTGCTGGGCATCCCCATTTTCACAGGAGAGAAAACACCACCCAGAGACCATTGGGGACCAGGCCCTCATCCTCGCCCCCCTCCTCTGCCAGTTTCACCCGTCACCTTGGTCTTGCTCAGGTGGTTTTTGGCACCTTTGCATGCCTGGAATAGCAGACCCATTATGCTCGAAATAATCCTGGTTTGGTTTGGTTTTGTTTAAAAAGTGTTATTGCAAATAATAATTTGAGTGTTAGGGTGGCAAGGGTGACTTAAGTATGACTGGAGTGCTCAGTGCTTTCTTATTCACACATTATAATGTACCTTAGTCATAAAGCACAGCATTGTGCAAAGAAATATGTACTGCATCATAACCCATTCTGACTCAGTCCCCAGTTTCTTTGTAAAATGCTCTCATTGACCCTCCAATCGCCTTCATTTTTGTGATTTTAAGTTTTTCACTCAGTTCCTCATCTGGGATTGCTTCAGTTGCTTAACTATGACCCTATACTAATAAGGCTAATTTTGTTTCTCTGTTAATGTATTTCTGAGTTGCATTCATTCAGTCTGCCTTTTCTCTCTCAATATCTGTAATCTTTGGGGAAAAAAAAAGTCCCTCCACCCCTGTTTTTGTGATGGATTTGCAAAATACAGGAAAAGACAAATTGTCCTCTAATTCTCCTTCTTAACCACAGATCCCACTCCTGCTTGGCCTTTTTAAGGGAGCTACTGCTGAGGCAGAATGGGCATGGTATTTTATGGGCTTCGCTGAACGTGCCAAGGATGCTCTTCTCTAACACAGGAAAACTGTAATCTAGTATTTCCTGTGCTTGGGGTAGAATTTTCTGGAATTTCTGCTCTAAATTTTTAAATGTTTGCTCAGCAATTTAAATCATTTTTAATCAATTTTAATCAAGCATTAAAGTTGCATGTGGGTAAGATTTTTACCCTCTTATTTCTGTATATTTGTCCACAAAAAAGTGTTTCTGCTAACTGACAAAAAGACACAAAAGTACCTTCCATATTCAGACAGTGAGCATATAAAATGTTCCACTCAATGTTAGCTTGATTGGTCAAATATCATCATATAAGTAAAATTGAATTCAGTGGTTTTCAATTTTAGCTAATCTATTAAATTTTATTTGCCATAGTAGTTCTTGAAACAGCATTATTCTTAATTTCTTTGTTTACCAAGGCATTTTATACAGTTTTCTCCATGTTAAGTGTATAATACCAAATAAAATGCTACCTTCTCTAGGGAAGGAAAAACAAAGCTCTGAAGTGACCTTACCAAGTAATCTAATCAAAGGCCCCTCAGTCAAATTTAATGCAATCAAATATATCACACCCACAGGAATAGATTAGTTTAAAAATGTAATCTTTCTGTTTTTGGATTTATAAAATAACTCAGATTGCAAGAGTTAAAAAATCCAAGAAACAGACATCTCAGGGAATAAATTCCAGAGTTAACAGTTTTTAAATATTAAAATATTGAGTGTGCAACAAAAGAGTACAAGACAATCAAAGAAACAGGAAATAATCGCCCATCCAAAGGAGGAGGATAAAAATTCAGAAAACACCAATGGAAAAGATGAGAATGTGGACATACTGAAGAAAACCTTTAAAGAGTCTTTAAAATGCTAAAGGAGGTAAAGAAAAGTACAGAAAAAGAACTAACGGTTATCAGGGAAACAATGAATGAGCAGATGAGATTCTAAGGAGAGAGATAAAATTATAAAATGAAACCAGCAGAACTAATGCAGTTGAAGACCACAATAACTGAAATGAAAAATACCCAAGAGGGTTTCATGAGCAGACTGAAGCAGACTGAAGGAAGAACCAGTGAACTTGAAGGCAAGACCTTGAAATGAGTCATTCTGAGGCATAGAAAAAAATATATGTACCAAGGGAAAAAAGCTTAAGACAGTTATGGTGCTATGTATATTGAAAGCTCCAGAAAGAGAAAAAAGAGAGAAAGGGGCAAAATGAATAGAGAAATAATGACCACTTCCCAAACTTAGCAAAAGATGTGAATATACATATCCAGGAAGCTCAGAAAACACTGGTCAGGACAGCTTGAAGAAAAATACAGCACATAATATTGAATACACTGTTGAATGCAAAGTACAAGGAGAAAGTTCTGAAATCTGCAAGAGAAAAGCAACATGTTTGTACAAGGGAGTCCCAATTAAATTGAGTGCAGATTTCTCATCAATAAACATGGAGGCAAGAAGACAATGGGTTGAAACACTTGAAGTGCTGATGGAAAACAACTGCCAGCCAACAATTTTATATCTGGCAAGTCTGTCTTTCAAAAATGACAAAGAGATTAAACTTTCTCAGATAAACAAAAGCTGTGGGGATTCATCACCATTAGACCAACCCTATGAGGAATGTGAAAGGAGTTCTTCGGGCTGAAAGGAAAGGACTGTGACAGTGGTTCAAAGCGGCATAAAGACCTGTATTAAAGGTTACCATTTGAGTAATTATAAATGCCAGTATTTTGCATTGTATTGTTTGGTATGTAACTACACTTATTATTTCCTACACATGATAAAATGCAAATGTATAAAAAGTAGTGATGAATCTATGTTTTTGGACATACAATGTACAAAAATATAAGTGTAAAAAGTCCATAAAGGGTGGGGAGGACAAGGTGTATAGGAAAAGTATAGGTGCATGCTACTGAAGTTAAGTTGGTATCAAACCAAATATTATTTTTACATATTTAAGATGTTATATTTTAACCCCATGAGAACCACAAGAAAAATGAATGAAAAATGCATCCAGACAGAAATGAGAAATCACTCAAGATGACACAACACACACATAAAAATAAATGCAAAAATAGGTTTATTAGTCAGCCAAAGGTGTACTGACACAAAGTACCAGAAATCTTTTGGCTTTTATAAAGGGTGTTTATTTGGGGTAAAAGTTTACAGTTACAAGGCCCTAAAGTGCCCTACTCAAGGTACTTTCTCACCAAAGTCTGTTGCCACGTGTTGAAGCAAGTCAGTTGTTGATCTCTGTGAGGGTTCAGTCTTCCTCTTCCTCTTAAAGCTCCTTGGGCCCGGCTTTGTTCCAACCTCAACTGTAGGCTGGAGAGCTCATTTCTTTCTGGGTCTTCTCAGCTGCTCAGGGCTCTCAGCTCTACAGATGCAAACTATCAGGTGAATGCCTCTGCTCTCTGCAGGGCCCCAGGATCAAAATTGACAAAGTTTTCTCTTTCTTCTGTGTATCTTCTTGAGTGAGGGCCAATTTATGTAGCCCATCAAGAGGACAGGAACTTAAACTGAGTTATTACTCTACTGAGGTGGACAAATGAAAGCCCTAATCTTAACATAATTTAAACAAAGACATCTCAATTGAATCTAATACAATCAAAAGGTATCACACCCAGAGGAACAGGCCAGATTATAGACAGATTCTCTCTTTTTGAAATTCATAAATAGTCTCAAACTACCACAATAGGTATTAACATAATTGAGAGACAAAACAATATAAGACTTATGGAGGTTAAATAGCAATATGGCAGAAGAAAGTCCTATATTATCAATAGTGATTTTAAATGTAAATGGATTAAACTCTCCAGTCAAAAGGCAGAAACTGGCAAAATGGATAAAAAAGCATGACCCAACTAACTATATTCTGTCTGTAAGAGACTCACCTTAAATTCAATGTATAAGTAGGCTGAGGGTGAAAGGATGGAAAAAATATACCATGGAAGTAGTAAACAAAAGAGAGCTCAGGGGGATATACTAATATTAGGTAAAATAGACTTTGAGTCAGAACAGTTATGAGGGACAAAGATGGTCCTTATATGCTAATCAAGGGGACAACGCAAGTGTAAGATGTAACAATTATATATGCACCTAAGAGCAGAACCCAAATATATGAATCAAATACTGACATCTAAAGGGGAAAATTGACAGTTCTACATTAATAGTAGGAGACTTTAACACACCACTCTCAATGAGTAAAACATCGAATCAGAAGATCAATAAGGAGTCCCTGGTTCAATCATGGGTTCTGGCACCAAAGAGAAGAAAAAAGATCAATAAGGAAGTACAGGTCTTGAATGATACACTAAACCAACTAGAACTTACAGATATATATAGAACATTGCACCCAACAAAAAACAAAATACACATTCTTCTCACATGTACATGGATCATTTCCAAGATATAGCATCTGTTGGGTCACAAAACAAGTCTCAATAAATTAAAAATACTGAAATCATATAATGTGTATTCTCTGACCACAATGGAGTGAAGCTGGATATCAGTAACAGAGGTAGAAATGGAAAATTCACAAATGTGTGGTGATTAAACAACATACTCTTAAATCAATGGATTAAAGAGGAAATCAGAAGTGAAATTAAGATATATCTTAAGGCAAATGAAAATGATAACACAATATACCGAACTTATGGGACACAGTGAAGTCATTGTTGAGATGAAATTATATCTCTAAGTGCTTACATTAAAAAAGAAGAAAATTCAAATCAGAGATTGTATTAGGGCTCTCTAGGGAACAGAATCAACAGGAGGTATCTGCAAATAGTATGAGATTTTGTAAGAGTCTCTCACATGACCATGGGGATGCACAAGTCCAGGTTCTGCAGGCAGTTTGCAAACCAGGGGCTCTGATGAAAGTCCAATGAAGGCCCTTGGTGAGTTTCTGGGAGATGTTGGCTGTCCAAAGATGAGCTGGGAAATGCTTTCTGAATGTTGAAATCACTTCCCCTTTTAAGGCATTCAACTGATTGGATAAATCATTACTCATTGCTGATGGTAGTCTCCCTGGTTGATCATAGATGTAATCAGCCATCTATGCAGTAAACTCAGGATGACTAAACCTCATAAATGTCCTTCTGTTAAATTAGCCCAGTGCTTTCTTGACCAAAATTACCCTAACCATCACAGAGACCTAACCTCAAAACTGGAAGAACTAGTAAAAAAAGAACAAACTAACCCTAAGATGAGCAGAAGGAATGAAATAACAAAGATTACAGTGGCGATACATGAAAGAAAAAAGAACAATAGAGGGAATTAACAAAGTCACAAGTTGGTTCTTTGAAAAGATCAATAAAATTGACAAACCTTTAGCTAGATGACCAAGAACAAAAGAGAGAGGATATAAATGATGAAAATTGCAAATGAAAAGACATTACTACTGACTCAGCTGAAGTAAAAGGGACTATACAAGGACACTATCAAAAACTGTATGCCAATAAATTAGATAAGCTAGATGAAATGGACAGATTCTCAGAAATGCACAAACTACCTACATTGACTCAAAAAGAAATAGAAGATATTAAGAAACCAATTACTAGTAAAGAGATTGAATTAGTAATCAAAAACTTCCCTGGGAACCTCATATTTTTTAATGTAACATTTTGTGTGGTCCATGTATCTTTAAAAAAAATTTAAAAAACAACAGATGGCATTATTATATAATGCTAAGAAACCTGGAGAAATCCTAGTGATAAATGATGAAGACAAGACTAACAGTGGAAATAAATTTCATGAGAATAATTTAAAAATAACCTCCCAAAATGTGGGTAAGTGCATCTTAGTGGTTGAGTGCCTTCTTCCCATGTATGAGGTCCCAGGTTCAATCCTCCTGGTGCCTCCTAAAAAAAGCAAAAGAAAGCAAAAAATACCCCCCAACAAAAGCTCAGGATGATATGCCTTCACAGGGGATGTCTACCAAACAATCCAAGAATACTTGATTCCAGTTGTGTCCAAACTCTTCCAAAAAGTTGAAGAGGAAGGAACACTCATAACTCATTTTTGAGGCCAACATTATCCTTATACCAAAGCTGGATAAAGATACCACAGGAAAAGAAAACTACAGACTAATATCTCTTATGAATATAGATGGAAAAATCCTCAAAGAAAATGGTAGCAATCCTCATCCCATAACATATTAAAAGAATTATACAACATGACCAAGTGGGATTTATCCCTAATATGAAAGGTTGGTTCAATATAAAAAAATCGATTAATGTAATACACCGCATTAAGAGAATAAAGGGGAAAAGACATGCTTATCTCAATTGATGAAGAAAAGGCATTTCACAAAATAAAGCAGCCTTTCTTGATGAAAAGACTTAGAACACTAGGAATAGAAGTGAATTTCTTCAACATGAAAAGGCATATATGAAAAGCCCACAGCTAACATCCTACTTTATGGTGAAAAGTGAAAGCTTTTCCTTTAAAATCAGGAACAAGACAAGGATCCACACTGTCATCACTGTCATTCAATGCTGTACTGGATATTCTTGCTAAAGCAATTAGGCTAGAAAAAGAAATGAAAGCCATCCAAATCGTAAAGGAAGAAGTAAAACTTTCCCTGTTGACAGATGCTGTGATCCTATATACAGAAAATCCTGAAAATCCCACAACAAAGCTCTTAGAGATAATAAATGAATTTAGCAAAGTCCCAGGATACAAGATAAACTCCCCCAAATCAATAGCATTTCTATACACAAGCAATGAACAATCATAAGAAGAAATCAAGAAAAAAAAATTCCGTTCTCAATAGCAACTAAAAGAATTAAATATCAAGGATAAATCTTAACCGAGGATGTATATAGGACTTGTACACAGAAAACTACAAAACATATCTGAGAGAAATTAAAGAAGACCAAATAAATGGAAGGATATTCCAGGTGTATGGCTTAGAAGACTAAATATCATAATGATATCAGTACTACCCAAAGAAATGTATAAATTCAATGCAATCCCAGTCAGAATTCCAACAGCCTTCTTTGCAGAAATGTAAAAGCCAATCACCAAATTTATCTGGAAGGTTAAGGGTCTCCAAATAGTTAAGCCATCTTGAAAAAGAAGAAAGAATTTGGAGGATTCACACTTTCTGATCTTCAAACTCAGGATAAGGCCACAGTAATCAAAACAGCATGGTACTATCACAAAGACAGACTTAGAGACCAATGGAGTAAAATTGACAGCTCAGAAATCAACCCTCATGTTAATGGCCAACTGATTTTTGACAAGGTGGCAGTAACCTCTCAATTAAGAAAGAATAGTCTCTTCAACAAATGGTGCCAAGAAAACTGGATTTCCATTAGCAAAAATGCGGGAGCACCCCTATATCACACCATGGACAAAATTTAAATCAAAATGGATTGAATACCTTATTAAAAGAGTTAGAACTATCAAACTCCTAGAAGAAAACACAAGGAAGCATCTACAGGAACTCATGTTAGGCATTGGTTTCTTAGACTTTACACCCAAAACACAGAGTACAAAAGAAAAAATAAATAAATGGAACTTCTTCAAAATTAAAAACTTTTGTGATCAAAGGACTTCATCATGAAAATGAAACGAAAACCTCAATGGGAGAAAATATTTGGAAACCATATATCCAATAAGGGTTTATTAATAGTATCTAGAATATCTAAAGAAATCCTTTAATTCAACAATTAAAGGACAAGAACAACAATTTAAAAATGGGCAAAAGACTTGGACATCTCTCTAATGTAGATATACAAATGTTGAGAGAGCACATGAAAAGATAATATAATTAACCATCAGGGAAATACAAATCAAAACCACAATTGGAGACTTCCAGGATGATGGCAGACTCAAAGATATGGAACTATCTTCTCTCGCAGAAAAACAGCTAGAGGACATGCTGAAAAGATATGGAAAAAAATCTTCTAGAGTTTAGGGCACCAAAGAAAGGCTGAACACTGCCCAGAATAGAGAGGGCAAAAGGAAAAGAATGACAACAGCAAAACTCTGAGTTAAAAGCTGCAGCTCCTTGCATAAACCGCTACTCTATAGACAATTTTGAGTTCTCAGGCCTCAGGGCAAGTGGCTACAGAAAAAGGGACATCCAGGGACCCACCTCCCCAGGATAGGATAAAGGGAAGAACATAGCCTAAGACTGACTCACCTTTTGACCCACAAATTTGGTCTGCTGTATACCAGTAACTCTTTCAGGCCTTGTGGGGCCACACCATTCTTTGCCTTGGGAGTCCTCAAGGAACTAAAGAGATCTGACCTTCTCAGTCTCCCTCTCTATGAACTGGGACTGGTTGACAATGACTCAGAGGGGAGTGGATTTATTTCCTGCCCAGGAAAAGGGAAGGGACTGCTAGCAATGCTTGGACAACTTCCTCTGAGAAAGTTTGAATTAGAGCATCTTAGACTCCAGGCAGTATCCTCTATCACATTGATCTGGTCAGTGCTTACAGCAAACACACTCCAATCAGGCATTGAACTAAGAGGGCTGCCAAAGGCACCATCTTCTGGTAGACCAAGGAAGTGTACATGAGGAAATTAAAAGTAAATAAGTAAGGGGCTTTTTCCATCCTTTACAGCCTCCCTCCCCAAGGCCCTGGGAAGCAGGTCTTCAACACATTACTGGGTACATGGCTCAGATTTAAGCAACTAATAGCAACAATCCTAAAGACCAGGAACAGGTTGAACCAAGAATCAAAGAACAGCAGTAACAACTGCCAGCAATAAACCTCCATGAAAGAGAGAAATCAAGCATGGGAGTGAACTTACCTAATCAGATGCCTATCAGCAAAAAAAAAAAAAAAAAAAAAAAATGCAAGCCATCTAAGAAAATGAAAGACCTGGCTCAAGAAAAGAAATATCTGAAAGCCCCAGAAGAGATGCAGGATTTGAGAAAAGTAATTAATGAAATGCACACACATTTCCAAAATCAGATGCATGAATTGAAAGGCAATATGGCTAAAGAGATAAAGGGTAACAAGAACACACTGAGTGAGGACAAAGAAGAATTTAAAATCCTGAGAGAAAAAGTAACAGAGATCATGGGAATTAAAGGCATCATAAGTGAGATCATAAACACATTAGAGGCATACAATAGCAGACTTGAAATGATATAAAAATGCTAATTTTACAGAGGACAGAACAGCTGAAGCTGAAGAGAAAAAAATGGAAAGAAATTGGGCAGGGGCTCAGAGAGTTGAATGATAACATGAAACACAACAACATATGTGTCATGGGAGTTCTGAAAGAGGAAGAGAAGAAAAAAGGCACAGAGTATTTGAGGAAATAATAACTAAAGATTTCCAGACTCTCATGAAAGAAATGGATTTACATGTCCAAGAAGCACAGAGTTTACCCCAATAAGAATAAATCTGAATAGACCTACTCCAAGACACATGCTATTCAGAATGTCAAGCACCAAAGATAAAGAGGAAATTCTGAGAGCAGCAAGGGAGAAGCAAACCATTATGGATAGAAGGGACACCTTGTAAGCCTTAGTGTGGATGTCTCATCAGAAACTATGGAGGTAAGAAGACAGTGGTATGATGCAATTAGGATAGTAAAGCAGAAAAACTGCCAGCCAAGAATTCTTTATCCAACAAAATATTTCTTCAAGTATAGAGGTGTGTTTAAAATATGCACAAACAGAAGCTAAGGGAGTTCATGAAAAAGAACCCACCTTTGCAGGAAATATTAAAGAAAACCTTAGAACTTGAAAGATAAAGACAGGACAGAGCGGTTTGGAGGAGAGTATAGAAGAAAGAATAGTAGAAAGGGTAACCAAAAGAGTAAAAAGACAGATGAAAATAATATATGACTTGAAAACAGAATAAAATGGTGGAAAGAAATAATGCACTTACAGTAGCATCATTAAATGATGTAAATAGATTAACCTCCCAATCAAAAGATAAAGGGTGACAGAATGGATTAAAAAGCCTGAGCCATTCTTATGCAGCTTACAAGAGACTCACCTTAGACCCATGGGTACAAATTGGCTGAAAGTGAAAGGTTGGAACAAGATGCTCCATGCAATTAGTAACCAAAAAGAGAGTAGGGTTTGCAATACCAATACTGGACAAAACAGACATTAAATGCAAAAAGTTATACGAGGTGGAGAATACCATTATATACTACTAAAGGGACACTCTACCAGGAAGAAATAAATCATAAATATCTTTGCACCTAACCAGGGTGCCTCAAAATACAGGAGGCAAACTGGCAAAACTGAAGGGAGAAATGACTATTTCTACAGTACTAATTGGAGACTTCCACATGTGCTTTACATCATTACATAGTGCAACTAGTGAGAAGATCCACAAGGAAAGGGAGAACTTGAACAACATGAAAAATGAGCTAGACCTAACACATATACAGAACATTAAACCCAACTCAGTGGACTCTACATTCTTCTCAAATGCCCATGGGTCTTTCTCCAGGACAGACCATGTTAGTCACAATGCAAGTCTCAATAAATGTAGAAAGAATTGAAATTATAAAAAAGCACTTTCTCAGATCATAGTGGAATGAAACTGAAAATCAATTAAGGGCAGAAAAGAGATAAATTACAAATTTGTGAAGACTGAACAACTTGCTCCTAAATAATCAGAGGGTTAAAGAAGAAATTGCAAGTGAAATTAGTAACTATAATGAGATGAATGAGAAGAAGAACACAGCTTATAAAAACATAATGGCAAGGAGCAGATATAGCTCAGTGGTTGAGCATCTGCTTCCCATGTATAGGATACTGGGTTCAATCCATTTGGTACCTCCTAAAAAAAAAAACTTACGGGATACAGCAAAGTCAGTCTTAATAGGGAAATTTATAGCCCTTAAACACCTATATTAAAAAAAAAAGAAAGAGCCCAAATCAAAGCTCTAACTGAACAACTGGAGAAACTATAAAAAGAACAGGAAATCATTCCCAAAACAAGCAGAAGGAAAGAAATAATAAAGATTAGAGGAGAAATAAGTGAAATTGAGAACAAAAAAATAATAAAATATAGAGAAAATCAACAAAACCAAAAGCTGGTTCATTGAGAAGATCATTAAAGTAGACAAACTCCTGTCTATGAGCAAGACTAACAAAAATGGAGAGAAGATGCAATTACATAAAATCAGAAATGAAAGGGGTGAAGTTACAGCTGACCCCACAGAAATGAAAAGACTCCTAAGAGGATATTATGAGAAACTCTATGCCAACAAACTAGACAATTTAGATGAAAAGATCAAATTATTAGAAAGGCACAAACAACCTGTGAACAACAAGAACTCAGCAAACCAATCCCATTTAAAGAGATTGACTGTATCATCAAAAGTCTTCCAAGAAAAAAATGTATAGGACCAGATGTTTCACAGGTGAATTCTACCAAGCACTTCAAGAAGAATTAACACCAATCCTGTTTAAAATCTTTCAAAAAATTGAAGAGGAGGGAATGTGACCCAACACATTTTATGAAGCCATCACCCTAATACCAAAGCCAGATGGACACTACAAAATTACACACCAATCTCTCTAATAAGCATACATGTAAAAATTGTAAATAAAATACTTGCCAATAGTATCCAACAGCATATCCAAAGATTTTAACACCACAAACAAGCAGGATTTATTCCTGATATGCAAGGGTAGTTCAACATAAGAAAAACAATTATCGTGATATACCACATTAACAAATTGAAGGAAAAAGTCACATGATCATTTCAATAGGTGAAGAAAAAGCATTTGAAAAAAAATCCAGTATCCTTTTTTCACAAAACACTTTGACAGGAATAGGAGGAAAATTCCTCAATGTGATATATGACATGTATGAAAAACCCACAGCAACCTTGAACCTCAATGGGGTAAGGTTGAAAGCTTTCCCTCTAAGAACGGGAAAAAGACAAGAATGCCCACTGTCACAACTCTTATTTAATATTGTGCAAGAAGTTCCAGCTAGAGTAATTAGACAAGGGAAAAATAATAAAAGGCATTCTAATAGGAAAAGAGACAGTACAAGTCTCACTATTTGCAGATGTTATGATCCTAAATTTAGTAAACTCTGAGAAGTCTACAACAAAGCTACTTAAGCTAATTAATGAGGTCAACAAAGTGGTAGGATACAAGATCAATGCACGAAAATCAGTAATATTTCTGTACTGAACTGTGTTGAACAATCTGAAGAGGAAATAAGAGAAAATTTTCCATTTCAATAGAAACAAAAAGACTCAAATTCCTAGGAATAAATTTAATCAAAAATGTACAGGACCTATATGCCAAAAACTACATAGCAGTGCTAAAAGAAATTAATGAAGTCTTAAACAAATTGAAAGATATTCTGTGTTCATGGATTGGAAGACTAAATATCATGAAGATGTCAATCCTACCCAAACTGATTTATAGAGTCAATGCAATACTAATCAAAATTCCAACTATCTTCTTTACAGAAATAGAAATTGCAATTGCCAAATGTATTTGGAACATGCACCTGAATAACCAAACTATTGAAAAATGAAGGGCGACATGGGAGAAATTTCACTGCCTGATTGTGAAACATATTACAAAGCTACAGTGGTCAAACAGCATGGTATTGGCATAAAGATAGAAACATCAATCAGTGGAATAGAATTGAGAGTCCAGAAATAAACCCTGACCTCTACAGCCAACTGGTTTTCAACAAACTTACTAAAGCCATGCTAAAGGGACAAAACAGTCTCTTTAATCAGTGGTACCTGGAGAACTGGATATCCGTAACCAAAAGAATGAAAGAGGACCCCTTTCTACTCTCTATACAAGAACCAACTCAAGATGGATCAAAGACCTAAATGTAAAGGCCAGTATAATAAAATTACTAAAAGAAAATATAGTGAAATATCTTAAAGACCTTCTGGTAGGTGATGGTTTCTTAGAACTTACATCCAAAGCACGAGCAGCAAAAGAAAAAATAGATAAATGGGACCTCCTCAAAATTAAACATTTTGCACTTCAAAGCACTTTGTCGAATGTGTGGAAAGGCAGCTAAGTCAATGGGAGAAAATATTTGGAAATTACATATCCAATAAGGGTTTAATTTCCAGGATATATAAAGAGATGCTACCACTCAACAATAAAAAGACAAATGACCCAATTAAAAATTGGGCAAAAGACTTGAATAGACATTTCTCCAAAGAAGAAATACAAATGGCAAAAAAACACATGAAAAAATGTTCAACATCACTAGCAAGTAGGGAAATGCAAACCAGGGCTACAATGAGATATCATTTCACAGCAGTTAAATGAATCACTATTAAAAAGACAGAGACACACAATGTCCAGCATCTGTCCCTGAGTACCACCCAGGACAACTCCAAGTCCTGAAAATGCCCTCACATCATATCTCTTCTTCCCTCTCCCTACCCTCAGCAGCTATTGTGGCCACTTTCTCCACATCAATGCTACAATTTTTTCCATTACTAATCACAGTAGTTCCATAGTAGAATGTCAGTAAGCCCACTCTAATCTATACTCTATTCCTCCATCCTGTGACCCTGGGATGGTTATATCCACTCCACCTCTATATTGAGAGGAGTCTTAGATTCCATTTGGATGATGGTTGTAATTCTTCTGCTTGCAGTTGTAGGTACTCTTGGCTCCCTGGTGTGGTGGTTGACCTTCTTCACCTCCCTGTTAGCTGACCAGTGTAAGTCCAATAAGCCAGAGAGTAGGAGTTGCAAGTTTGCTGAGGCTCAGGGCCTGGCTGTCACATGGACAGGCCAGAGATTCAGGTCTCCTGAGTATACAGGAACCCCAGTGCCAACCACGGGTCTAGTAAAAGTGACAGAAGAGGCATGTATAGAAAGGTCAACCTGAGTCCAACTCCATCACACTCAGGAACACAAACTCAAAAGTAGGGCCAACTGACATGGCACTGGACCCCAGAGTCATCTGCCATGACCATAGAACCTGTGGGTCTCTGTATCCCTCAGGAGAAACAGTACCTGATGTTGTATCTACTTTGACTGTCTCTGGGACTCTGTTGAGATGCTGGACATTGTATGTCCTGTCATGGCCCACTGGGTGGACTGGGGGAGATTGTAAACTACAATGTAAACCATTATTCATGTGGGGCAGTAGTGCTCCAAAATGTATTCACTGAATGCAATGAATGTCCCACAATGAAGAAAGAGGTTGTTGATGTGGGAGGAGTGGGGTGGGGGGTATATGTGGACCTCTTTTTTTTTTAATACATTTTAAAAAATAGAGGAAAATAATCATAAAAAAATAAGATTAAAAGAAAACCCACCAACCATATTATATAGCATGTAAAACATTCCTGGTGATGATCTCCATATGTGCTATCAATTGTATGCTTTCTTAATATTTTATTGAATCCTTTATGTCCTTTTCACATACTGAATTAAAATTTTGACCAGGGAAACAAAAAAGACAGAAGTACAAATGTTCGAGAGGATATGCAGAGATAGGAACACTTATTCACTGTTGATGAGATGTAGAATGGTACAGCCACTGTAGAGGAGTGTTTGGCAGTTCATATAGAAGTTGAATATAGATTTGCCATGTGACCTAGCAATACCACAACTGGGTATATATCAAGAAGAATTGAGAGCAGTGAAACAAATGAACATCTGCACACTGATGTTCATAGTGGCATTATTCATGATTGCCTAAAGATGGGAACAACCGAGGTGACAATCAAGTAATGAGTGGATAAACAAACTGTGATGTATTTAAACATTGGATGTTTTCAGCTATGAGAACAAATGAATACATAAAGCATATGACAATGTGGATGAACCTGGAGGACACTGTGTTGAGTGAAGCAAGCCAGAGAGAAAAGGAGAAATACTGTATGAATGTACTACTATGAACTACATATATTGTATAATCTCATGGTATTAACAACTTGATAATGGATCACCAGAAAATAGAATGAGGCTAGAGAATGGAAAGCTGAGGATTAACTTGTGCAGAATTTGTAAAAAGGATGTGTGTTAATCTTTGGAAATGAACAGAAAAGGTGGAAGCCCAACATAATATTTATTACTAGCTGTACTATGTGGGTACAAAAGTGACTTGAAGGGAAAGTCTAAGGTTATGTATATTGCTAAAAGGAAAGCTGTTAAGAACATGGGACTATATAGTATAGTAAAACCATATGTGAAATATGAATATGGGTAAAATTGCACATATAAGACCATTTTTCTTTGAAACTGAACAAATGTAAATTAATACTACAAGTAGTTAATATCAGACCACAAAGAATTATGTATGATTACATTTATATATAATGTAAATATAAATCAATTTATAAAGATGAAATTAGAGTGGTGGATATGTAGGGCTGGGGAAGGACTGCTAAGGGGTGTGGAGTTTTCTTTTTTGGAATAATGAAATTGTTCTAAAAATTTTTTGTGATGAATGCACAACATGGTGATTATACAAAATGTCATTGACTACACTTTGGCTCAATCATATGGTATGTGAATATATCTCAGTGAAAGTGCTTAATAAATTAATATATATGCAAGCAGGGGAAGCATAGAGAAATTGAGAGTGAATTTTCTTATTTGTTTGTCTGGTGTTTCTTTATTATTATTTTTCAAATAAAAATGCTCTAAAAATTATTGAAGTGATAAATACACAACTATGTGATTATACCAAATACCACTGATTGTACACTTTGGATGAATTGTATGCTTTATTAATATATGTCAATGTAATTTATTTGTTTAAAAAACACAATGAGATACCATTTCACACCCATTAGAATGGCTATTTAAAAAAAAACAGATAATGACATGGTGGTGAGGAATCATAGAACTGGGAACATTCATTGCTGGTGGCAATGTAAAATAGTGCAGCCACTGTGGAAGACAGCCTGGCAGTTCCTCGGAAAGCTAAGTATAGAATTACCATATGGCTTGGCAATCCCACTGCTAGGCATATACCCCAAAGAATAGAAAGCAAGTTTCTTTGAGGCATTATTCACAATTGCCAAAAGGTGGCAGCAAGCCAGTGATCATCAACTGATGACTGGATCAATAAAATATGGTACAAACATACAATGGAATATATTTAGCTGTAAAAAGGAACGAAGTCCTGACGCATGCAACAATATGGATGAACCTTGAGGATACCATCTTGAGTGAAATAAGGCAGTCACAAAATGACAGGTATTGTTTGATCTCACTGATCTAAGTAATTAGAATAAGCAAACTCATAGAATCAGAATCTAAAATACAGAATGTCAGGAAATGGGGTGGGAATAGGAATTTGAGACTTAAAAGGTACAGCAGTCCTGTTTGGAAAGATGGGAATGTTTCGGTAATGGATGGAGGCCATGGTAGGAAACATTGCGAATGCAGTAAATAGCACTGAAATGTATATCTGAATATGATTAAAAGGGGAAGGTGAACGGAGTTGGCTCAGGTGATTAGGCACCTCCCTCCCACATCGGAGGTCCTGGGTTCGCTTCCAGTGCTCCTAAAGAAACACGGAAGACAGACAGACACAGCAAGTGCAAAAGTACTTGTAAGATTAATAGAACATTAGCATCACCCTGTTTAAAAATAGAGTTGATATCACCCATTTCTTACTGCCAACAGTTAAACAAAGGAAATAGCTGCCTTTCTTCATAGACTTTGGATTTCTTTTGCTGTTCAGATTCTCTCATCCCTATTTTCCTTAAAAGGAAACATGTGTTTTCCCTGTCTCTTCTGTCTTTGACAAGCCTGTTCATTATGAAAATTTAAGTTCTCTCACACTTGCCTATTCAAATGGTTGTTTCTGTCTTTTAAACTTCATTGTGCAGCATTTATTTATTTTTTTAATGTCTTGAGATTTCTCATATTAACAGGTAGAAACACAGCTCTCTGTGGTCCTTTCTGATTGCATCTAACTAGTGGTCCAATTCTGATACAGACTCAAGATGTAACAAGAATGCCCATGACTGGGGATGCCTTTGCCAGTTATGGACAATGCGGCCTGTGTCCTTTCTGAGCATTTGTTCTGCATCTGTAAAGATTGCACCGAGAGGAACAGCTCCTCCAGACTGTGATTTTTCAGAGATAAGGTAAGTTTCCCCAGAGCACATACTTTGCCCCCCTGGGCTGTGAGGGCTCTAGATGAAAGTGCTGTTGAGCTCTGAGGTTATTTTCTAGACAGGTGCAGGACACGGTAGCTTAATTAGTAGAATTGGGTTGTAAATTTATTTTCAGCTGAAACCCTTGTAATATTTAATTTTGTTATAAATATGCTTTCTTTCTGGTGTGTAGTGAGCATACATTCCAGGAATTTTGTATTGTTTTTGCATGATAATCTTGGTTACTATTGATTGTTTTCAGTGAACTACTGTGCAGTATGAAGGTGAATTCTAGCTAGTGGCTATTGGAAATACTGTTTCATACTAGCTACAATCCTTTTAGTTTTAATGATATAATGTACAAGATTCCTCTATCAACAAATCTATTCATATGTACTACCAAAATCTAACATTACATGCCCTGAATTTGAGAGGAAAATGAATACAGAAAGAAAGGTTCAATGGCTTTAGAATCTTGGGTTTAACGATACCCTGTCCTAAATTTTTATTGGAATAGTAATAATACCAGTATAATAACCGTTGCCTATCTATCATGTCCATTTTGTAAACATATGTATATAAATTGAATGTTTAACATAGAATTTTCATTGCTGTTGTGTTGCATTCATTCACACAGGTCGAATGTATTTTTGGAAATTTTACAAAGGATTTAATTCAAGTAATTCATGGATATATAGAACAAGATCTATGATTCCCATTCAGTGTAAGTATGTCTTTTATTTTCTATTACATTTTGACTCAAATCCATAAATTAAAACATTTCTAGGAGGCACATGGAATTGAACTCAGGACCTTGTACATGGGAAGCAGGTGGTCAGCCCCTGAGCTACATCTGCCTCCCAAATCAATAAGTTAAACTTTAACTATTAAAAAGTGTAGCCATTCCAGGTCCACAAGATGGAGGAATAGAGTATGGATTAGAGTGGACTTACTGGTGTTCTGCTGGGGAAATGTTGTGATTAGTAAGGGAAGAAATTTTAGTGGTGATGTGGAAGGGGTGGCCATGGTGTTTGCTGATGGTTGGGAGAGGGAAGAAGAGATGTGGTGTGGGGGCATTTTCAGGATCTGGAGTTGTCCTAGGTAGTGCTGCAGGGATGGATGCTGGATGTTGTGTGTCCTCTCGTGGCCCACTGGCTGGACTGGTGGAAAGTGTGGACTACAATGTGGACCACTGTCCATGTGCTACAGTGGTTCTCCAGAATATATTCACCAGGTGCAGTGGATGTGCCACAATGATGGAAGAGTTTGCTGATGTGGGAGGGGTGGTGTGGATGGGTTGAGGGTTATATGGGAACCTCATATTTTTTTAATGTAACATTTAAAAGAAAAAAATGAAAAAATAAAATAAAATAATCTATTATAAAATCATTATTAACCATGAAAATCATTGATTTTGTTTCATACAAAATTGTAGGATATATAGCTTGAACTTAACTAAGCTTTCAAATTTGTAACTTTAATGTGACAAATATTAATTTTAAAACTACTTAAGTAAAGGGTCATTGCTATGTAAAAAGAACACTCTATAGAAAATAATGTAATATTGACCAAAAAAAAGTATTTGATTTCTTTGCCAAGAAAATTAAAAATTCTATAGTTTGTGTTGCAGATTCTTTTTCTAAACCTTGATTGAGTTATATGAGAGATAATAAACAGCACCTATTTAATGTATATAATTAGTTGATTTTGACATATGTGTACAACCCTGAAATCACCAGTGATCAAGGTGGTATGCTTATCCGACAAGCCCAAAAGTTTCCTCATGCTCCTTGTAATCAATCTTTCCATCCCCTCTTCCCATTGCAAGCATTTCCCCTCAACCACTGTTCTGCAGTTGTATGGAATTTTATGTAACAGAATCCTTGGGATGCATATTTTTTTGCTCTGAATTCCATAAGTCAGCATAATCATTTTGGGATTTATCTGTCTTGTTTTGTGTATTCATACTTTGTTTCTTACATCGATTAGAATAATTCCTTTTAAGACATGCTACAGTTTGTTTATCCTTTACCTCAGAAAGATCTGGGGCAGGCTTAACCCTTTCTTCATGACCAGCATGAAGCACTTCTGTGTGGTTGTCCCACTGTATATCTGCACTTTACAATCCAATGCTGAATTAGTTTGAAAACTAAAAACAAATGGGATTGTGCCTAAAAGTGTTCAAACACTTAGGCATTTAATAACAATTGTTTTTGTAAGTCTTCTTCAAAAGAACTGTCACTGGCTTTGCTAGTTTGTTTTTGCTAAGGATTCTTAATATTTTATTACGAAAATTTTCAAGCAGACAGCACTGTTAATTCATTAACATTTAATTAATGTTGACTTATCACATCTCTTCCAATTCATCCATCCATCCATGCATTCATTCATCCATCCATCTACCCATCCATGTATCCTCCATCTATCCATCTTAACTTTGGTGACTGTTTTTTTTAGGAGGTATTAAACCCAGGACCTTGTACCTGGGAAGCAGATGCTCAACCTCTGAGCCAAAACCACTCTCCACGTCTTAGTTTTGATCCATTTTAAAGTAAATTGCTGGCATTATTAGCACTCATGGTAAATATTCTGCACATTTGTCATTAACTAGGGTTCTATGTATGTTGACAGAATTTTTTAATATAAAATTTACATTGAGGAAAATACACAAAACTTACATGAACATTCACAGAATTTTGACAAGTACATATGGCAGAATAATCCAAACCCAGGTCAGAAAGTGCTTTCATACTCTTTCCCAGCCCAACCTGCACTCATCTGAGGTTACTTTTGCTTGTTGTAGAATTTCAAATCAGTGCTTTTCGCATGTACTCTATTGTGTCTGTCTGACATCTGCTCAGAATAGTGTTTCTGAGATTCATTGATGTTGTCGCCAGGATCAATAATCCATCCCTTCACCTTTCTGAGTCGTGTCTACTGAATGAAAATGTCTTCTTAATGCACTGTCTTCAAGGAAACATTTTCACAGCATCAAATGTGAGAAAAAAAACAGTTACATTCTGAGCAGTCTAGGCCAATTATCAAGGTCATTGTTTACTTCATTCATAGCACAGTGTAGTGAATTAAAATCAAGAATCATAAAGAAATCTCACCTTAGTGTCATCCTCATTACCACCATTTAAGTTCTATTTAAATTCTAAAAGTTGATTACTTCTGAATAAATTAATTTCTCTAATGCATTTTTGTAATCCATTGCCCTATGCTCATGGCTGTGATAGAAATCAAGGTATCCAAGAGAACACTGTGCCCAGTCTTAGACACGGGTATGGGTAGGACCCATGGTGACCTGGAAATTGCTCTCTACTTAAGGAAACACACACAATGTACAACATTGCCAGCCCCACGGGCAACAAGAGGTGCCAACTCCCAGTAGTTCTTGGAATCCTGAATCCACTGGAAATGTTGAAGCGGTGTTGTGACCTCTTGGAGGCTGGTTTAGGGTGTCCGTGGTTGATTCCTTGTGACTGCTACCTGCTCATTGAGGCTCCTCATTGTTCATCCAGCTGTCTGAATATCTGCCTGATGTTTTTTGTCCTGATCCTGCTTTTTATGGAATTCCTAGGAAGCCTATCATTATTGCCACCTGCTTGGAAATTGCTTCATTGGCCATTGTGATCTGGAGCTCTGTGCTTCCTGTGAGTATAACAAGTGCCTCATATGTGTGCTTGGGCTTTTAAATAAGCTGCAAATTCTGTAACCTTTTCTTTATTTGCTTTTAGATTACTAACATGGATACTCATTAATGTTTGAAATGTAAGCCAATGGTATGAAACCATCTAATCTTTTAAATAAGAACTCAGTGGCCAAGGCAACTATGTAATCTTAATGAGAATACTTCCATTTATAAATTCCTTGTATCAAAAAGAAATAGTAATATTAAGCATTTTCTGAGCCCTTCATACAGTGTTACTGGAATTGTGGACTCTCCTGAAAAGCAGTTGAATATTTAAATAGAGCCTGAGGCCCTTAAAATGTTCATATCACTTTTTTTCAGTATAAGTCCACATTTGGTAATCAACCCTATGAAATAACAAACATGCATCCAAACACCTTGGAGGGGAACAGTCGATGGCATAGTATTTACTGCAGTGAAATATAACAACAACACTAGTTATTCAAAGTCCAGAAAGAGTTACATCAAGGTACATCCTCACAGGACATATTAAAATTCATGTTTTGAAGGCATCTCAGGACATGGATAATGCTCTTTCTCCAAGGTGAAGAAGAAAAAAGCAGAAACCACGCATTTTTCTCTAGTTTATTAGAACAGTTTCTCCACACAAGGGGCTGTCATTTCTGGTGTTGATTGTGTGCCTCCCTGCTCAATTCCACTCCACTTCTGATTTGATGACCTCCGTGTTTATGGGTCTGAAACAGTCATAGGACCTGCTTCATTGGATATGTTTATCGATTCAGCCTATAGGCAGCTCTGACTTGATATCCTAGATACTTTCCGGTGAATCAAAGAGGCATATCTTAATCCAAAGACTTTCCTTTTTCTTTTTTTTAAGAGGCTTTTTCAGCAACCCTGATATGAATGTCACTGTGGCCACTGGATTTAACAGAACATGTTTACAGGTGAATGACACATTAGCATATTTATAATATAAATGTGTGCAAATTTCATAAAGTCAATTAAACTGTTCATTTAAAATAGTGTTGTGGAGAGGGTGTAGCTCAGTGATTGAGCATGGCTTCACAGGTAGAGGGGCCTGTGTTCAATCCCTGTACCTCCTAAAAAACAAAAAAGGTTTTAACAGATCTTTAGATCAAGATAAGGGATTTAACTTAGTGGTTTTTTAAAAAAATAATACATGAATTGTCACCATTTAAACAGGCAATTCTATTTTTTTCAGATTTTAAGTCAGTGAATACATTATTCTGAAGTAAACCATTTTTATAATTGAATTACTATTTTGTCTTATCTCGAACAAAAGATTTTTATGAGCAATATGTTTTGACATCAAGTTTAATTTTCATTTCATTCTTCTAGTAAACCCTCAAATGTATCAAGGTATGATTTTAGACTTACATTGTCTTTCTAATATTTTCTAAACAGTGCTGTTATTTGGGTTCTAATTCAACCAGAAGAGAATATGGTGATTTCTGATGTCTGGTTCACTTTTTACCTCTTGAAATCTTACTATTTGGGCTGTCACCTGGATGACAGAGTAGATGGAGGTGCCACCAGTGAGACAGGTGATGTGGAGGAGGAAAAGGTTTAGGATGGTGCTGATGAGATGAATCGGAGTCCACAGGGAGGTGTCTGGCATGACCTGGCTGTGGGAGCAACATAAGAGGATTGTGATAGCAGCTGTGCCTGTTAAGAAGTTATAGCCCAGGGGTGTCCAAGACTTGCTAGGAAGAGATGTGTCCTCATAGAAGTTTCAACCAGATTCTATGGGGATTGAGAAGGGCCACTGATTCCAGGCAGAATGTAGAAAAGGAACCCAATATAAAATGAAGATGATGAAATCTCCACATGTTTCATTGATGGTGGAGCTCTCTATATGGCAGGACGGCTGCATGGCACATCATAGGCCCTCAAATGCTTCTGTTTATCACAGAGATGACAACATTGTTGTGGTGAGAAGCTTGGCCTCAGGGCACCAGAGCTGTCAGGTTGGGCAATAGGAGATAAGTGTGCTCTTTGAGGTCAGGTGAGAGAACTAAGTGCCATTCTGAGGAGCCAGGCTTCCTGGACCCAGTTTGAGGTGCTTTATAAATGGCGTCCACCTGTAAGGTGTGTGCTAGCTGTTTACCTGAATGATGGGAGATAACACTCTCACCTTGGAGATGAAAAATCTTGTGACTTAGAGATACTGGGAGGTGTTCCCGGCCTTCTGTAGACCATGTGGTAATGCCAAGGTTCAACCAGGGGCATCTGATTCCCAAGCCAGTGGTCTCCAGACCACCCCATCTGGTGGTCATGAAGTGGGCTCAGCTGGGCCGCAGGACAACCCAGGATGCCTCTGAGTAGGTCCAGCAGGTGATGTTTCAGAAGGAACTCCACAGAATTACAGTGTGTTTTTAAAAGTGGGAGGAGGCATGAGGTTTTCTTTTGTAAAGCCATGGCAGTGACATACTTATTGATCTTGATAATCAGAGAACAGAGATGTAAGTGGACAGGATGCTCAGGTTTTCTTTCTTTTATCACTGGCAATAGTACAACAATTTGAAGTAATCATATTTTTTAAGAAGAAGGGTGCTGAGTGAAGGGAGATTTATTAGTCCAAGACATTTTTACTGTGACTCTCAGTTTTTGAAAAAAAATTAAATATGAAAGTCATTGAAGTGGAATTCTTATTTTTGTATTTTTATAAAATCTATTATGTATCATTTGTTAAAAATGTTTCTTTTAGGCATGATATCAATTTTAAGTAGTTTACACACATAGCACCAGATAATGTGTCTTTCTGCTAATATACTGGGGTAATTCAATTTTATAGGATTTTCCAAATAATTGTAGAGATAGTGTTTATCTCTTTTTAGTGAATTTACAGCAAATTTTGGGGAAGATCAATATCTGCA
The DNA here is from genome assembly GCF_030445035.2 of Dasypus novemcinctus. Lineage (NCBI taxonomy): Eukaryota > Metazoa > Chordata > Mammalia > Cingulata > Dasypodidae > Dasypus > Dasypus novemcinctus. The sequence goes on from NC_080695.1 coordinate 61,929,001, forward strand.
TGGAGGAAAATGCCGTACTTCCAAAAAAAATATCCAATTTGGAATTGAATGTATAATCATCTTTTCATTTTCTTTTCTTATGGCTTTATCTTGAATACTTCCACCTTCTTGTTCAGGTGTTTTACTGTTTCATTTTTCATACTGGTGTACATTTTATTATGTTCTATAAACATTGAAAATTCAAAGGAGGTCTCATGTGTGCTGGGTAATGCTTTCTTTATTTCTGGGAGGAGTCACCCACTTGGAGACATGGTTTGTGAACACTAACATTAATAATTTTGAAATCTAAAGCCCGTACTGCATATCTGTATGGATTAATGAATCAAAGAAACAGATTCAAGAAACAAAGAGGAACAACACTATTCTCTCTGAGGTAAAAATCCCTTTTTCCTGGATTAGGTTCTAAAAGTAGTAGTAAATGAATTGAATATATATTAGTGACCTCATTATTCTGTGTTCAAGGTTAACATTGAAACCCTGGAAGGGAGAAAAGAAATACTGGGCAACCTCCTTGAGCTGGCACAAGCCACCCTGTAGAGTGAGAGACTTCAGAATGCCAACACACAGGACTTGGTGAGATTTTAGGGCTCAGTGTTATCTTGAATTGGCTCTTGTGTCTCTGTATATTGGGGGAATTGAGTCCTCTCCTTTTTTGTGCTGTCAACAAAAGTGAGAGAGGCTCTGAAAGCTGGGCCTTCCTCTGAACATTGATCTGGAATACTCCTTACTCTTTTCATTTTTTAGGGCCTGGGAATTATAGATTTTCACAATCATGAGTAATTGTCTCATCATTTGGCACGCTGTCCAAGATCAGTACCAGAACTGAAGGGCTAGGAGAGATCACCCAGGATTTGGAGACAATTTGAGTGTTCCTCATCACTCTTAATGCAGTACAGAGAATTTATTAAATGTATTTTTAGGAGGTACTGGTGATTGAACCTGGGATAGGTTCTGTGCAAAGCAGGTGCTCAACCACAGAACTACACCCGCTCTGCATAATAGAGAGCTTTATAAGTGGTGATGTTGTTTTTTTCCCCCCCCACTAAGGAAAGCCTTTCATCAAAGCTGTTTATCTTGAAAGATTTCCCACCTTCTCAGTGTTCCCCTTGTCATCCAGTACTGTCTCTTGGGAAAAGGTGGTGGAGGACTTAGAATAATTATGCCTTCAAGGATTTTCTTCATTTATAAATTCTTTCTGTGCTTGAGTTTCCTTCTAGCATCAAAACTGTACCAACTCATTTTATCTGAAAATAGGGGCACCAGAAATTCTTAATATATATTGTTTCTATCCTAATGCAGATTTTGGAGAAAGAAAAATTCATAGCAGACTTGAAAGGCTTTATTTTGAAGACTACTTCTGACATGAATGAGGTAGAGTTACTTAGGCTTCCTTCAGGTTTCATTGCATTCCTTGTCATTGTTGGGGAACAACATGTATTAGAAAATTAAAATTACATGATGGCTAGTGGGACTTGTGTAACTTTTTTGTTCTTGGAAATTTATTTCTTAGTGGGAATATTTTGCTTCAGGTCCAAAATGCCCTTCATGAACCCAAAATCATTGAGCTAAGACACAACATGAGAAGGTGTGGAAGGAAAATGCTGAGCTAAGGCTCAATGGTGAAGGTAAAGAAAAGTCACTTCTAGAAACTGGGCAATGAGACAACTGAAAATCTTGACTTCTTCACTGTCCTATCTCAAATCTGCTTGAAAGTCAGGGCAGAGGAGTACAGAATTCTCTCCTCATTGGCAAAGGTTGAAATGTGTCCCTCGGGCTGGGGTGTGTATGCACATTCCTTATCTTTTTTATTTTTATTTTATTTTTTTTTAAGATTTATTTATTTATTTAATTCTCCTCCCTCCCCCGGTTGTCTGTTCTCTGTGTCTGTTTGCTGCGTCTTGTTTCTTTGTACGCTTCTGTTGTCGTCAGCGGCTGGGGAAGTGTGGGCGGCGCCATTCCTGGGCAGGCTGCACTTTCTTTTGCGCTGGGCAGCTCTCCTTACGGGTGCACTCCTTGCGCGTGGGGCTCCCCTACACGGGGGACACCCCTGTGTGGCAGGGCACTCCTTGTGCGCATCAGCACTGCGTACGGGCCAGCTCCACACGGGTCAAGGAGGCCCGGGGTTTGAACCGCGGACCTCCCATGTGGTAGACGGACGCCCTAACCACTGGGCCAAGTCCGTTTCCCATCTTTTTTATTTTTTTGGTGACTTTCCTGAGGTTCATTCTTTGTCCTGTCCCACCCCAACCAGATTCTACCCTGAGGTGCCCATGGGGGGATGGCAGCTGATTAGACTGAGCAGGCTTTGATGACCCTGGAAGGGCAGTTACTGCCCCAGTGACCAGGAGAGGTTCCATCCTGTGGTTCTGGCCTGGGAGACACTGAGCCAGGCCCTTCCGTCCACACGGGAAGTAAGGCATGTGAATTGCCTGCCTGCAGACTCTTTATAGGGCCTGAAAGGGCTTTCTGAAGGGTACTGTCAAGTGTTAACTGGATCAACTTCCTTGACAGCTACTTCTGGGGCTCCACACACCCAATTCTGGACTCATTGCCACATGGAGCTTTGAAAGTCTTCCCTCCTTTTCTTTGCCAAGGACTCGGAAGGTACTAGGATGATGAGGAGGGGCCTAGTGTCCTCCTGCCCTGCCTCAAGCATGTGGTCCCACTGTGTGAAAACCCTGACTTTATTAATGCATTGTTTCTCCTTTACAGTTACTGCAGGAAATTGACCACCAGAGAAAAGAGTACTCTGACCTCCTGGAACAAATCATTGTCTTAGAAAAGACCCAGAAAGATTTGCAAGGAGCTCAGTCTGAAAAAGTCAATAATATTGCTGTACATTCATCTCAGGAATAATGTTGGAAATCTGCACAATTAAAATTAAGAGCTTTTTCTCACACAGACTTGTTTCTTTTTTAGGCTTTAACTAATTGCATTTCCCAGTTGAGGAGTGTCTCTGAAAGTGCATTTGAGGGCAATCACATATAGATGAGTGGAGAACTGGCAGGTCAGATTGACCCCACTGAGGCCAGAAGGCTTTCCCCTTGAATAAGTATTTTTTTAATTAATTAATTTTTAAAATTAATTAATTTATTTAATGTTACATTCAAAAAATATGAGGTCCCCACCCCTCCCCACACAACAACAACCTCCTCCATCATCATGAGACAATCATTGCACTTGGTGAATACATCTCTGAGCACTGCTGCACCTCATGGGTTGATTAAGTATTCAAGTGCTCTCTTCAGCCAGCTGCATGCCCTCTCCAGTACTGCCCTCGTGGGCTCCTAGCCCTAGACTTGTGTCTCCAACTGCATGTGTGCAGCAAAGCGGGTGTTGGGCATGGCAGAGCAGGGGCACACAGGGAACCCTCACCTCTCATTTCCCTGAAGTATACACCTGACAAAGGTGCACTGTACTGAATGTGGGCTGTATCCTAATTACAGTATTATTGTAAGGAAAACACTGAGATACCACTTCACACCTAGTAGTGTTGTAGAATTTGAGAGAGGTTCAATTATTTGCGTATAGAAAGGCCAGGACTCAGGAATGATTTTGAGAAGGAAAAATGGTTTATTGACGGCTGGCCGGACTCGGGAGCTTTCTGTTTCAAACCCAAGCCCGGAACAAGATTTTCAAGTTCCTTTTATACAGAGTAAGGGCTAAATCATTCTTTGTTTCAGTGCTCAATAAGTTTAAATTAGCATATATCTTCCACATCCTAGGTAAACTTTTAGCATGGACTTCATACATTCTAGATAAACTTTTAGCACATTTGGTTTGCAGTAGGATGCCTATGATTAAAAGACAGAAATAACAAGTTTGGCCAGCACGGGGAGAAATTCTATTCCCTGTACATTAAAGTTAGAAATGTACAAAGGCGCAGTCACATAGAAAAAACTCATGGCTGTCACTAAAAAGTGAAACAGCATTACCTTATGACCCACCAATTTGCTTCTAGTATATATCCAAGACATATGAAATGTGTGTCCACACCTGACATTGCACTGAAACATCCCAAGCAGCATTACTATAGGAGCCCCAAAGAGGAGACAAAACGAATGACTATGAACTGATGAACACAAAGACCTTATATGGTATACCTAAACAATGGGGTGTTATTTCACAATAATAAATGAAATATGGACACGTGCTAAAACGTGGATAAAGTATGAAAACAATTAGTTAAGACAGATAGAAAAGGTCACATATTGTATGATTCTGTTTATATGAAATGTCCAGAATCGGTCAATTCCTAGAGAAAGAAATTATTTTAGTGGTTGCTGGGGCCTGGGGAGAGGGGTTTGGGATAAATGGGGAGTAACTGTTCATGGGAATGGGGTTTTCTTTTGGGGGTGATGAAAATATGTGGGATTTAGATGGTGATAATGGGATTTTGCATAACTTCTGCATGTGAATATAGCAGGAAATTCTAAACTGTATTCGCTAAAAGGGTAAATTGTATGGTTTGTCCATAATATGTAAATATTAAAAGTCAATTATCCTTATTCAAATGTGCTGACTAATTTGTTTCTTTTTGAATTTTTGAACATTAAAATAAGTGTTTACTTTGGTTAACTCTGGAATCAAGAAAATATCAAGTAAGGATACAAAAGAGTTTAAAGCAATTTAACATTTCTGTGTTTTAGGTGACATGAACATAAAGAAGAAATTTCAAATGATACAGATGATGGATGTATCCCAGGTATAAAACTTTTACACAGTGTCCTATGTGCTGCTAAGGAGATTTACTTATCTATCACTTTTATCTGTATTTCTCTGCTTGGAATTCACAGGTGAAAATGGCCATCTCAGCAGCTAAGGATGATATGAAACAATTAAAATGTCAGCTGAGCACTTTGATGTCCACTAACTATAAGCTGCAAGGTATGCTGCTTGTTGGAAAGAAACTCCCATTTAGTGGAAATGATTTTGCCCTAGGAAGGTAATGATGTGGGCTATGGGTGGGAGGCTCTTTGTCTCTTAAGATATAACCTAAACTATCTGTGACTTGTGGGTGTGGGATGATAAAAGGCTGCAGTCCTGCCCTTGGTGACCAAGGCAAGGACTCAAGTCCCAGGAAACATTTTAACAATGCAAGGTCTATAAACTTTAAGTATTCAGGGGCAATGCAAACCAAATATGCTAAAAGCTTATCTAGAATGCCTGAAGTCCATGCTAAAAGCTTACCTAAGACATGGAAGATATATGCTAATTCAAGCCTATTGAGAACTGAAAGAAAGGGACCATTTAATAACCTTTCCTCTCTGTATAAAAGGAACTTAAAAGTCTTGTTCAGGGCTCTGGATTGAAACAGAAAGCTCCCGAGTCCAGCCGGTTGTCAATAAACCATTTTTCCTTCTCAAAATCATTCCTGAGTCCTGGCCTCTCTATATGCAAATAATTGAACCTCTCTCAAATTCTACAACATTTCAGCCTGACTTCTTGCTTTCAGGGTTCTGTACTGTCCTCTCCCTGTTTCAAGCACACACAGAGGAGACAGAGGTGTTCTCCTTTACAGAACAGAAAGAGGAGTTGGAAGTGGATTGCTACTTATTGAGGTCTGTGAAAGGTGCAACAGAAGCAGAATGCAAAGTCCTAAGGCTCAAAGTGGAGATTTCTTGAAAAAAGCTTTGAGTCAAGGAGGATGGCCACCGAAGAGTAAGATGCCCATTTTTGTGGTTGTAATATGACTGTGTGATGGATGAGTGGACTCAAAGCTGATAATTGTCACCTTCTAGAATATTTAACAGATTTTTCTTTTATAGGAGGTATGGGAATTGAACCCAGGACCTCCTGCATGCATAGTAGGTGCTCAACCACTTAGCAACACCAACTCCCATGGAATATTTTTGCCACTTTTAATCAGTACAGAATTAGTTTGCCTTACTGTTTGGATTTCTATTTTTCTTTCCATGCTGGCTAGTTTCAGAGATCCTTGCTGGTAGTTTGTCAGGGATGGCAGAAGGGGTACTGGTTCTGCCAGATGCTGCTGCTGAGAGGTTTCTGTCTTCTTAATGATCAGTTTCCACTGTGTTCCAGTACTTCCTTTATCTTTGCTTTCTCTGTGACCAAGTTACTGGATTCAGATGTTCTCTTCCATTTGTTGTATTAGCTCTTAAAAATCTGCAGTGTTTTGCAGGACATGTTTTTCAGTAGAATAAAATCTTCAAATACTTTAAAGAATCTTTAGTTATCAAAAGTGTATTGCATTTTAGACAAAAGGGAAATTTACCAAGCAAATATTATACCACAGTTAGGCAAGGAATATAGTCTTGGAGAATATACTAGGGTAATTCAACACTCCTTGCAATGTACCTCTCAAATTTAGTGTTTGATAACTTTTGAAATATCCATGTTTATTGTGCTTTTTAGTTCTTCCACAAAAATACTCAATTTCTCTGAGAACGTGCTTTTGGGGGCATTGCTATTTGTGTTTCCTTCTCTACTTTATTCCTCGGACCATACAGTAGTCTGTGAGAAGACATGTCTTGCATAGAAAATGCAGGTTCTCTTTTGTCATTGCTCAGGTCACTACTCTCTTATTGATGTGGGCTATGCCTGGGAGGCTCTTTGTCTCTTCAGAGATAACCTTAACCTAAGCTGTCTGTCCTGACTTGTGGGTGTGAGGCGGTAAGAGGCTGCAGTCCTGCTCTTGGTGACCATGGCAACGACTCCAGTCCCAGGAAACAGTTTAACAATGCAAACTCTATAAACTTTAAATATTCAGGGAAAATGCAAACCAAATGTGCTAAAAGCTTATCTAGAATATATGAAGTCCATGCTAAAAGCCTCCCTATGATGTAGAAGATATATGCTAATTCAAGCCTATTAGGAACTGAAACAAAAGGACCATTTGGCCTTTCCTCTCTGTATAAAAGGGACTCGAAAATCTTATTCGGGGCTCAGGTTTGCAACAGAAAGCTCCCAAGTCCGGCCGGAATCAATAAACCATTTTTCCTTCTCAAAATCATTCCTGAGTCCTGGCCTTTCTATATGCAAATAATCGAACCTCTCTCAAATTCTACAACATTATGGCATTAAATCATGACACCAGGCCACTCATTGATTTCTCCTTTTGATATCACCAAGTGTCCCCTAATTATTTACCAAATTCTTTTGAGATTCCCATTTAATGAGGGAAAGTTTCTCATTTCAGTCACTGTTCTGAAAGAACTAATCTCTGCCTCATATGGTCAGATGGTTCCCTAAATACCAGTTGTTTTCTTGCTGATACTGATTGTTTCTCCAGCATCCCTAAATCCTGTCAGCTGCCCTACTCTCCCTCTGAAGGCCCCATCTTTTCTATCCTAGTCTCTCTCCTACTCTCCATTTCTCAAGCTGTCTAAAATATACACTGGAATTCATCTTGTTCCAGGCTCATGGTCTAAGGGGGACACACCTCTCCCTGCAGGGTGGCTCCAGCCCCCTCCGCAGGGTACAAGGTTCTTTTCCTGCTTGAGTCCCTGGTGGCCTCTCCAGCCCCTTCCCTGCACCCCCTCCCCAGCATCTCAGCTGCAGCCTCCAAAGAACTCCCCCAGGTCCCCAGAAGCCTCTCTGCAATTTTGTGCACTGTGGTCTCAATAGAATAAACTGTAAAAACTTCACTTGGGTAGCTGGCTATAGTATATATTCCTTTCTTTTTCATCTTAGGAAGCTGGAACACAAAGCATGCAAGTGGCATGAATGCCACTTACAGCTTTTTGAGGAAGAGGAAAAATCAAGGGTGGTGGCTGAGGAAGTCAAGTACTACAAGTGAGTTCACCTACTAGGCACCATGGCTCAGAAAACCCCTCTTGAAATGTTTTGTTGTTAACCTTTTGTCCATTGTTTGGGAAGGGTAGTGCAAAACCATAAATGGTCAGAATACACAGAGAATTCACACACACATACACACACAAATAAACTTACAAAGGAAGAATATAAAGCTACCTCCAATTTTCTGATCTTCACTATTAGCTAGAGTGTGTGGGAATGTTGTTCATGAAACATTTCTGGGGGTGATGTAAATTGTCATAATTCTTTGGTTAAGCAGCTTGGTGGAGTGTGAACATGAACCCTAAAATCGTGCATTTGAGAGCCTCAGTCTTCAGAGCCCTGGGCAATATGCTAAGGACATGAGTAAAGGAAGGATCAAGCCTTCTGATGAAAGATAGTCATCAGAATAATCAGGGAAATACTGAGAGTGGGTGAGAATAATATAGCATATCACTCAGAACCCATCAGGCAGTAATGAATAAATGGGGAACTGTGGAGCACTGCTTTTATCATATTATGTCCTTATAACCATGTGCCATAAGCTTATACATGTGGGGATAATGTCTCCAAGGGGCCAGCTGTCTCGGTCATGTGAACAGAAGCAGATGAGTGAACAGGGTCATCAGTCCTGTGCCTTGCCATCTGTAATCAATCAGCATTGTAGACAAAGAATTGAAGAAATGGAACAAAATCTGTAGCAAACAGCTCATTGAGACAAGAGATAACTTTCACCCAGTCCAACTGTTGTAGAATGTTTCCCTACCTCTGCAGATGATTAAAATGGCCCTTAGGAGCCATTATTTATTTTTTATTACATTCAGAAAATATGAGGTCCCCATATACCCCCCCACCCCCCTCACCCCACTCCTTCCCTATAGCAACAATCTCCTCCATCATCATGACACATTCATTGCATTTGGTGAATACATCTCTGAGCACCGCTGCACCTCATGGTCAGTGGTCCACATCATAGCTCACACTCTCCCACGTTCTATCCAATGGGCCATGGTAGGGCATACAATGTCCTGTAACTGTCCCTGCAGCACCACCCAAGACAACTCCAAGTCCCGAAAACACCTCCACATCTCATCTCTTCCTCCCATTCCCCACACCCAGCAGCCACCATGGCTGCGTTCTCCACACCAATGCCACATTTTCTTCGTTTACTAATCACAATAGTTCATGAATAGAATATCAGTAAGTCCACTCTAATCCATATTCTATTCCTCCATCCTGTGGACCTTGGATTGGTTGTGTCCACTCCACATCTATATCAAGAGGGGGCTTAGATTCCGCCTGGATGCTGGATGCAATTCTCCTGCTTTCAGTTGTAGCCACTCTTGTCTCCATGGTGTGGTGGTTGACTTTCTTCAACTCCATGTTGGCTGAGTGGGGTAAGTCCAATAAACCAGAGTGTAGGAGCTGAAGTCTGTTGAGGCTCAGGGCCTGGCTATCATATAGTCAATCCAGAGATTCAGATCCTCTGGTTATATATTAATCCCCAGCACCAACTACAGTTCTGGTAAAAGTAACAGGAGAGGCTTGTGAAAAAAGATCACATCTGAGCCCAGCTCCATCACACAGAAACTCAAACTCCAAAGAAGGACCAAATGACATGGCATTGAACTCCATCTGCCATGACCTTAGAACCTGTGGGTCTCTGTAGCCCTTAGAAGAACCAATACCTGGGGTTGTATCTACTTTATCTGTCTCTGGGACTCTGCTGAGGTGTGCATAAGGCAACCCCTCTGATAACCTCCCAGCTCTTTTTTGGAGACTCATAGCCATATAAACACACTTGTCCTTTCCATTTCCCCCTTGATTCAGGTCAAAAAGCATTTTTAACTCCTGGTATTATATGTAGACTGAGATATTCTGCTGGTCCAAGTTGACACTTGTATTCAAGGTCATTTTCTAGTTACATCATCAGCTGGTACTTGGTAGTAATCCCTTGGCGCCAGGGAGGCTCATCCCCAGGGGTCATGTCCCATGCTGGGAAGAAGGCAATGCATTTACTTGCTGAGTTTGGCTTCAAGACTGGCCATATTTGAGAAACACAGAGGCTCTCAGGAGGTAACTCCTAGGCACCCTGCAGCTCTAGGCCTTGTTCTTATGGTCTTGATCTAAGGGCATGGTTTTCTGATTTTCATTCCATTGCATTCTTACCCTTATTGCAGACTGGAAATATCACAGAAAAATAAGATATTGGTGCTGGGAATGCCTGACGTGGATGCCCCTCCACAGAGAGGTAGGAAGCACCCTGTAGAGAGCCCTGAATTAATTTCTGCTGCAATTAAGAATCCCACACATTTACCAAAGAGAGCAGTCTGCCTCAGGGGGGTCCAGATGTTATCATCTCATGTCCCTCAGCCACAGGGTCTCCTTGGTCCATCCAGGGTGAGCTCACAACCCTTAAGAGACAGCAAACACCTTCCACCTTGACCTCATGGTTACTCTCAATTGGAGAGATGGCAGTAGCAGGAATTTTGGTCAGCACCCACTTCCCCCCTTGTAAAGGGTTTATTTTTCCTTCTTCAGAGAAAAATCACACAAAATTTCTTAGAATGTGTCATCTCTGGCCTGCCTAGATAAGCATTTTCTTGATGTGTCTTAGTGAACACATAGTCTAGTACAAGATCTGCTTTAAGACAGCAAGGATTCATTTACGGTTCATGGCTCCTTTGTATTTCTTTTGCTTGTTTTCATTTTTTACTGTTAATGACAGTGCTTTATAAATTTCTAGGTAATTATACTCTATCTAAGGAATATAGCACTCTCTTTTTTCTAATAATGCCTCATAGTTCTTTCTTTTTCCTCCTACTACTTTGTAAATATCTGTAAGTCTATTTCTATTTGTAAATGTTTATATAATCCTGGGTCAGAAATAGAAGTCCGGTTATGTGGAGAGAGATGTCTTACCAATCCCCCCATGAGGAAGCAGACTTGGCCCAGTGGTTAGGGCATCCACCTACTACATGGAAGGTTCACGGTTCAAACCCCAGGCCTCCTTGGCCCGGGTGGAGCTGGCCCATGTGCAGTGGTGATGCACACAAGGAGTGCCCTGCCACACAGGGGTGTCCCCCACATAGGGGAGCCCCACTTGCAAGGAATGCACCCCATAAGGAGAGCCACCCAGTGTGAAAGAAAGTGCAGCCTGCCCAAGAATGGCACCACACACACGGAAAGCTGATACAACGAGATGATGCAACAAAAAGAAACATAGATTCCTGGTGCCACTGATAAGGATATACGCCGTCAGAGAAGAACACACAGTGAATGACACAGAGAGCAGACAATGCGGGGAAGGGAAGAGAAATTTTTTTTAAATCTTAAAAAAAAACTCCCCCCATGGCTAGCGGAGTACAAGCGTTGCTTATTTTCATGCATGATGTCCAGCTAGTCTGAGCCCTGAGCTGGCCCCAGTTGCTTGATTTTATAAGAACACCTGGACCTGCACCAGAGACCTGTCATGTCCTCCTCAAGGGTCAGGGGACCTCCCTCCATTCTCGGGGTCACCTGAGCATCTGGGAAACCCTAGGCCTCTGGTGGGAACCTAAATGGGGTAAAGAGCCTGAGATCATGGAGGAAGGTGGTGGAGGGTTTGCTGTTCTTCCCCCAAATCTGAAGAAACCCCCAGCAGTTCTCCTGTCTTCATAGATCCAGGACCTGGTGCAGCTCCCCTGAGGAACAGCAGCTCCGGAAGCTCATTCCCTGCTGGGTGGACAAGGGAGGGCAAGGTAAGTGCTGCCTCACTTACAGGGGTCAGCAGCTATTTCAGGAAACTATCACTTTATTCAAATCCTCTCTCACCTCATGTCATTGTGGGCAGTGCCAGTCCCAGGAGATCATCACTGGAGATGCCTCCAGAAGCAGTAAGTCCATAGAGGCTGAGGACTGAAGGGCTTGCACGGTTGTATTTCTGGAAGGAGCTGGAGGAGAAAGACCCTTCACTCCCCTACTTCACACCTCGTGGCGCAGTTGATTCCTTACTGATATACTTTAGTTCATGGGTTACTGAAATGTGATTTTTGATGTTGCTGTAATTTCTATCTTTCCTCATTTGGAAAAGCTGATTTCCTGTTTTTCTGTTTAAACTGTTCTCATTCTCATTACTCAAAAAAAAATGTGAAAAACTCTTCTTCCAATTTCACTGGTTGCTTCATGCAATTTTGAGTGCTCCCCAACAAAATAATTTCTTTGGAAATGTCATAATCGATCATGGCCCCATCACTGAAAATTGTGTTATTGTAGAATCCCTTGTGCTTTCCCTCTGTAAAGTTATTCTGAATTATAAGAGAAGACACAATTTCATAGAACTGTTCAGAGTGAAATAGCGAGGAGAGAAAGTCCTGGAGAGCAGAGCCTTTAAATTTGGTTCCCATCAGCGTGCTCTAGTGACACCTGTGTGGCTGATAGGGCTGCCAAGTCCTCTGAACACCCTCATGGGACTTCTCCACCTTGAAATCAAAGTACATTTAATTCAGTCATGGAGAATTCCCAGGGCATATTTCCATGGGGCAAAATTAAGTCTACATCTCAGGTTGTACCTAAAATAGTGTTACCTGTGGATGTTCAGAAATATGATACTGAGCTCCTCTGGCTTTTCTGTCTGAAAACCCTTTCCCTGGTCCTCTGCAGGGCTCCAGGTAATGTGTCCATCAAGAGGCCACAGAGCCCCAGCAGCTCCAGAGGGGAGAAGATCCCTGTCAGGGAAAGGCAGAGGGAGAAGAAGCAGGCCCAGGAGGCAGAGCTGGTATTGAAACTCATCCTGCCTCTTCCAAGCTGTGACCCTGCGCAAGCTGTGGCCCTGAGCCAAGGCTCCCGTTCCTCTCAGGGTTTCTGTCCCTGAGACTCAGAGCAGGCCGGTCAGACTTAACTTTCAGAGTTCTAGAATGGGAAGTGAGAAGTGAGGGGCCTGCAGAAGGACTCTGAAGAGCAGCTTCCATTCCCTGTGTAGAGAATGGACCTCTCATCCCCTCTCATTCTCTCTGTTTCCAGTAAGTGAAGAGTGAGCTTCTCTGTGTTGCTGAAGGGAGGCTGGAGGGCCCTGGAAGTCGACACCTGTCTGCCTGGACTGTGGGTTTTTCCTAGTTTGGAATGACCTCTGTTAAGGCTCTAGGACAGCCCACTTGCCCTTCCTTCATTTGCAGACACAGTGCTGTGTGGTCCCAGTATTTCTCTCCCCTGGTTCCCTTTCGCCTCTCTCCCCTTAGGCCAGGGGTTCTTAACCTCTCATGTTCAATGGGCCCCTCTGCCAGGCAGGTGAAAGCCACTGACCCCTTACAATGTCCACACTCCACTGTGTATTATTTAGTATAGATCACACCCACATCAACACATCCCCACAAGAATATCAGATTTTTAAATTTAAATTCAATCTCATGGACCCCTTGTAAAGAACCCCTGCCTTAAGGTGTCTGTGGACTGAGTGTGGGGTGTCCAGTTTCCCAGCACTGATGCTCTCTGGAAATGCGACCAAGGGGAAGTGCCAGGCACTGGCCTGCTTCACTGGGTTTCTGCTTTGGTTGGCGTCGGGGTTTTGTCTGTCATGTGAGTACATTTCAGAACTTCACACCCTTCTGCTCTGCAAGGTTAATATGGCTGCAAGGGGCCCCCTCCTTTCCCAGGGCCTCCCTTCATGCACCAACTGTGGGAGGCCTCCACCACCACTGCTGAGACACGAGCCACCTCCTCCACCCTGGGGGCCCCTCAAACCTCCCCCGCCATCTCCCCCCCTCAGCCTTTGGTAAGAGGACTTGACAGTGTGAATTCTTTGCATGTAATGGTTGCAGATGCTACTTGGGTTTTCCAATGTAAGGTCAATCTGGATGAGAACAGTGTAACCCTCCTCAAGTGTTTTAGGACACTTTGCCCCACTGCAGGTGTTCATGGCAACAAGAATCAAGGTTGATTGTGGAAATATCAGTTCTGCAGCTGTGTATGGAGCCTTGGCCTTGTGCCCGGCTCTACCAGGGATAAGACACACCCCTAACTTCAAGAGCCTAGGGTGACCCTCAGGAGAGAGGCACTGCCATGACATGGCACAGAGCATGTGATCGCCTTCAATGGAAGCACCAGTGGAGGGCCCTGGAGTGCAGAAGAGGGGGATGGAATTGCACCAGAAATAATCAGGGTATTGACGGGAAGGACGAGTTGAACAGGCGCAGTGGGTGTTTCTTTCATTCAAGCAGTGGAACCTGCAAGCTGATGCCTGTCAGGGCAGCTGCGTGAGCAGGAAGTTTGGAGCAAGCGTGGTGCCTAGTCAGAGCTGTTGCGTGGATGTTCAGATGGCCAAAGAGGCAGCACTGGAAACTTCTTGATGTAAATTTCTTTGTTGTTATAAAGACTTTAGTTCAGAATCTGAAATAATGTTCTTCATTTCCCTTGGGATTCTGAAGGTTTTGGATCAGTGTGAAAGAATCCCCTATAGGTTTTGGAAATTTAATTTGGTTCTGACAGGATATTTTGTCTGCCTGGGTTTCCTATGCCCCAGTGAAACTGAAAGTGAAGGCGGGACCAGGCTGAAATGAGTGGCCTCCTTGGCCTCCAGAGTGAGTGAGACCCTCCGTGGGCATTCAGGGCCTTCCTGGGCTGCCGCAGCTGGACCTCCATCACCACGTGCCCTGCAGCCTCCAGGCGGCCCTGGCTCCGGGCTTCACACCCACAGACATACCACACAGGACCCTATTCACTGCCTGTGTTCCCGGGTCTCAGCGCCTAACACCAGCTTTTTCTGGAGGCTACCAAGAACCTCAATTTTGTTATGTGTGAGACAGGGATAATATTGGCTTTATAAGCTCTATTTGAGGATGAAGAGATAAAGTACATGAAGAATGAATCTTGCAAAACATCTGCAAATGAAATTATTCACACTCTGACAGTGTGCCATGGATTGCTAATGAATTTGCACTTGTGTTATCATTAGAAATGCAGCCAAATGCCATTGTGAAATCAAGGAGACTTTCCTTTTGTATGTGTAAGAACTGGACAGATGTGACACTAAGGAATAAATGCAACGTGGCCAGTTTCTACCTCTTGCAGATATATATATATATTTTTTAAAGATTTATTTATTTATTTAATTCCCCACCCCCTTTCCCATTTGTCTGTTCTCTGTATCTATTTGCTGTGTCTTGTTTCTTTGTCCACTTCTGTTGTCGTCAGCAGCATGGGAAGTGTGGGCAGTGCCATTCCTGGGCAGGCTGCACTTTCCTTGGCGCTGGGCGGCTCTCCTTACAGGTGCACTCCTCGCGTGTGGGGCTCCCCTACGCAGGGGACACCCCTGCATGGTGCGGCACTCCTTGCGCACATCAGCACTGCGCATGGGCCAGCTCCACACGGGTCAAGGAGGCCCGGGGTTTGAACCGCAGACCTCCCATGTGGTAGGCGGACGCCCTAACCACTGGGCCAAGTCCGTTTCCCTATATTTTTTTGTTTTTGTTTTCTTTTTTCCTTTTTTTGTTAAATTTTTAAATTTAATTTTGACCTAAGTAATTTTAAGAATTTTGTCTTAATTTTTGTACACTAGCAATTTATGCAAAGCCTTAAGCAAAGTCTGTTATCCTTACTTAATGTTAATAATAAATTAGAAGTTACCTAATTGTCAGAAAATATGTATGTGTCAAACAGAATATTTATTTAGACTAGGGGTGAGAAAATTACATAGACAAAATTTGGCCAACCACCTGATTTTGAATGGAGTGTGAGCTAAGGATGCTCTTTACATCTGTAAATGATTAAAAGAAATTCTAAAGAATATCTGTGACACCTAGAAATTATCTTCAATTCAAACTTTATCCATAAATAAAAACCTTTTTGGAGCACAGCCATGCCTACCAGCTTTTTATACATTGTCTGTCTCCTTTTGTACAATGGCCGAGTTGAATACTTGTGACTGAGAACACAACCTGCAAAGTGGAGGTGCCTAATTGCTCAAGCCACCTCTGTTCCCTGTCCTATTGTGTCTCTCATTATGTTTTTTTCTTCTTGTGTCTCTTGTTGTGTCATCTTGCTGTGTCAGCTTGCCGCACCAGCCTGTCGGGAGGCTGTCTTGCTGGTTTTCTTTAGGAGGCACCAGGAACCTCTGCTCCCTGCTTTGTTGTGTCTCTCATTATGTTTTTCTTCTTGTGTCTCTTGTGTCATCTAATTGTATCACCTTGCCATGCCTGCCCACCACACCAACTTGCTGTCTTCTTTAGGAGGCACCGGTAGCTGAACCACGGACCTCCCATGTGGTAGGTGGGAGCTCAGACACCTGAGCCACATCAGCTTCCCTGTTCTTGGTTTTTAAAGTGCCCACATACTGATAGGGTCAATGCAGTGTTCATTTCTAAGTAATATATGATTTGCTTTAACTCCTAAATGGGTAAAATTAATTTCTATCTGTTTTACATACATAGTCCATTATACAATATCTATGAAGCCAGCATGAAGAATAACTGAGTAACCTCACTGTAGAATCTAACTATCTATATGGTATGTTTTTATTACAAGTAAAACAATAACTTGTCTTCTGATCATTTACTTGATTTAATAATTACTGAAAATTTTATTTGTGCCAGACATAAGTTCCCTGATATCTGATTCACAGTGAATTTCCATTATAGGGGATGTGGCAGTTTGAAGTTATTTTATGAATCCCAAAAAAAGAGAAAAATTATGTTTTACACTAACCCATTCCTGTGGGGCATTTTGTTTGGAGTACATCAGTGAGGCATGAGCCAGTTTGGGTTTAATGCAGACACAGGAAAAGGGAGCTACCCTGTTTAATTCTGCCATGGGAAAGGAAGGACTGCAGGAAAAAAAGTGAGAAGATGCTTTGTATAATTTCAGTCTTTTTTATCTTTATTGAGAGCTGCATTGTACCCTAACATGTGGTATATCCTGGGGAAAGATCCATGGGCACTTGAGAAGAATATCACCCAGTGAGTTTGGGTGCAACATTATGTATATGTCTGTGAGGTTTAACTCGTTTAACGTATTGTTCCAGTTCTCTGTTTCCTGTTGATCTTTGTCTCTAGTTGTTCTATATAGTGAAGTGAGTGGTGTGTTGAAGTCTCCAACTATTAATGTAGAAATGCCTATTTCTCCCTTCAGTTTTGCCAGTTTGTCTCATGTATTTTGGGGCTCCCTGGTTCTGTGCATAGATATTTACTACCGTTATATCTTCCTGGAGGATTGTCTCTTTTATTAATATATAGTGGCCTTCTGTATCTCTTATAACTTTTTTGCTATTAGAGTCTGTTTTGTCTGGTACTAGTATAGCTACTTATGCTGGCTTTTGGTTAGTGATTGTGTGGAGTTTTTTTCCCCAGCCTTTCACTTTCAGCCAGTTTGTATCCCTGGATCTAAGGTGAGTCTCTTGTAAGCAGAATATGGATGGCTCCTGTTTTTGTTTTTGTTTTTGTTTTTGTTTAATCCATTCTTTTAATTGGGGAGTTTAATCCATTCACATTAAAAGATATTACTGTAAATGCATTATTTATTTCCTCCATTTTATTCTTTGGTTTTCATATGTCATATTATTTTTTGCCTGTCTTCTTACTCTTTTGGTTAATCTTTCTGCTATTCTTTCTTCTATACTCTCCTGCAGGCCTCTCTCTCCTGTCTCTTTCTTTCAGGCTCTAAAGCTTCCTTTAGTATTTCCAGCAAAGTTGGATTCTTTTTTACAAACTCTCTTAGTTTCTGTTTGTCTGTGAGTATTTATTATACCCACCTTTGTATTTGAAGGACAATTTTACTGGATAAAGAATTCTTGGCTGGCAATTTTTCTCTTTCTGTATCCTAATTGTATCATACCACTGTCTTCTCACCTCCATAGTTTTGATGAGAAATTCACACTCAGTCTTACTGGGCATCTCTTGTATGTGATGGTTTGGTTCTCTCTTGCTGCTCTCAGAATTTTCTCTTTATCTTTGACTTTTGACAACCTTGGAGTAGGTCTACTCAGATTTATTCTGACTGGGGTACAGTGCACGTCTTGGGCAAGTAAGTTCATTTCTTTAGTGAGATTTGGGAAATTTTTAGCTATCATTTCCTCAAATATGCATTCTGCCCCCTTTCCCTTCTCTTCTCCTTCTGGAACTCCCATGACACGTGTGTTGTTGTGTTTCATGTTGCCATCCAACTCCCTGAGCCCCTGCCCAATTTTTTCCATTCTTTTCTCTCTTCAATTTCAGTATTATATATTTGGTACCACTTATTCTTTCTTCTATTATTTTAAGACTGCTGTTGTATGCCACTAATGTGTTTTTGATCTCGCCTATTATATCTTTCTATGATGGTTAAGCTAATGTGTCAACTTGGCTAGTTAATTGTGCCCAGTTGTTTGGTCAAGCAAGCACTGGGCTAATTGTAATACAAGGACATTTATGGACTTTAGTCACCAGTGACTTTACTGCAGAGATAGCTGATTACATTTACATTAATCAGGGAGATTGTCATCAGCAATGAGTGAGGCTTTATCCAATCACCTGAATGCCTTAAAAGGGAAGTGATTCCAGCATTCAGAGAGGATTTCCCAGCTCGTGTTTGGACAGCCAACTTCTCCCAGAAACTCATCAAGGACCTTCATTGGACTTTTTATTTTAGGATTTATTTTTTAAATTTATTTCTCTCCCTTTCCCCCACCCCTTGTCTGCTTTCTTGTGTCCATTCACTGTGTGTTCTCTGTCCACTTGTATTCTTGTCAGTGGCACTGGGAATCTGTGTCTCTTTTTGTTGCATCATCTTGCTGCATCAGCTGTCCATGTGGCACCGCTGCCACTCCTGGGCAGGCTGCACTTTTTTTTTTCATGAGGGGTAGCTCTCCTTACAGGGCGAACTCCTTGTGCGTGGGACTCCCCTACATGGGAGACACCACTGCATGGCACGGCACTCCTCGCACGCATCAGCACTGCTTGTGGGCCAGCTCATCACACAGGTCAGGAGGCCCTGGGTTTGAACCCTGGACCTCCCATGTGGTAGGCAGACGCTCTATCCATTGAGCCAAATCCGCTTCCCTTCATTGGACTTTCATCTCATTGGAGCTTCTGGTTTGCAACCTGCCTGCGGAATCTGTACTCGTGCATCCCCATGGTCACGTGAAAGACTCATAAAATCTCTTACTATTGACGATATCTCCTGTTGATTCTGTTTCCCTAGAAAACACTGACTAATATGCTTTCATTCCCATGAGTGCTGTTACTATTCTATTCAGAATTTCAAATTCTTCTTTGTGCTCACTCAATGTCATCTTTTTTTAAAAAAAAAAAATCTATTCAAGTCTTTTGCCCATTTTTTTAGAATACTTTTTTCAAAGATTTACTTTATGTATTTATATATTTCTCCCAATCCCCTTGTTGTTTGCACTTGCTGCATCTGTTCTTCTTCCTTGTTTCTTTAGGAGTCACCGGGAGCTGAACCCGGGATCTCTTATGTGGGAAGGAGGTGCCTAATCAGTTGAGCCACCTCCACTCCCTTCAATATCTTTTTTTTACCTCTTCATTTGTTTTTAAAGACTTTATTTATTTATTTCTCCCTATCCCATCATCGTTTGCACTTGCTGTGTCCTGGTCTTCTTTTCAGGAGGCACTGGGAACCAAACAGGACCTCAGATGTGGGAGGGAAGCACCTAATTGCCTGAGCCACCTCCACTCTCTACTTTGTTGTGTTTCTCATTGTGTTTTCCTTGAGTCTCTTGTTGCATCATCTTGTCATGTCAACTCGCTGTGCCTGCCTGTCATGTCAGTTCGCTATCTTCTTTAGGAGGCACTGGGAACTGAACCACAGACCTCCCATATGGTAGGCGGGAGCCCAGTCGCTTGAGCCACATCCACTTCCCTCAATGTCTTCTTGATGTCCTTTATCTTTTTAGTCATACTGTCTTTCAACTCATTAATTTGATTTTGGAAATTTTTGTGCATCTTGTTAATTAGTTGTCTCAAATCCTGCATCTCTTCTGGGGCCTTGATGCTCCTTTTCTTGGGTCAGGTCTTCCATTTTTCTTAGTATGGCTCATAATTTTTCTGGTGTCTAGGCATCTGCTTAGGATGGTAGTTTACTCCGATGATCAATATCTTTCTCTTTCATAGGGATTTAGTGGCAGGAGCCTGTGTGCTACTGCTGCTCTTTGATTCTCAATTGACCTGGACCATTAGGATTTCCCCATTAGTTGCTCAAAACTGGGCTCTGGACCCAGTACTGGATTACAGACACGCTTCCTAGGCCTTGGGGACATGGTACATAAAGGCCAGGGAAAAGGCTCTCGTGCTTGCTTACTTTTCATTTCCTCAAGTGCACTTCCTTGATCTGCCAGCAGATGGTGCTCGTTGGCAGCCTTCTCATTTCAATGACTGGTCAGTGTCTCTTTGCTGCAACAAGGACTGGATCAGTGTGATAGAGCTTCGTGCCTGGAGGCTAGGAGCCTTGTAATTCAAACCTTCTCGGAGACAGTTCTCCAGCCTTCTCTGGCAGCCCCCTCCCTTCTCCCAGGTAGGAAATATTTCCACTCCGCTCTGAGTCCCTGTTAGTCCCTTGCCGGCTCCCAAGGCTAACAGTGGCTCCACCCCACCCAGCCTGGAAGGGCTCCTGGGACACAGCAGACCAAATTTGTGAGTCAAAAGCTGAGTCAGCCTTAGGCGGTGCCCTCTCTCTCCCCTTTCTTGAGGCGGTGGATCCCTGGAGCCCCCTTTGTAGCTGCAGGGCTCAGAAGCCTGGGGTTTCTAGAGTGTCTTCAGTGTGAGGGAGAGTACCAGCAGCAGTAGCCACTGGATTCAACTCACAGTTTTGCCATCACAATTCCCCTTCTTTGTCCCTCTCTCCCGGGCTGTGTGAGGCTTTGCCTGGTGTTCTAAACCCTAGAAAATCTTTTTCCAGTCTGTTTCAGCCTATCCTCTAGCTATTTTCCTGCAAGAGAAGAGACACCTGAGTCTTTCTAGTCCACTACTTTCCAGGAGTCCTGGTGTCTCCATGAATGTTATGGAAAGAGGCATTTAATGGAAATTGATAATATAAATTATCACTCTTGTCTGGCACTCAGTTTAGGAAGTGAACAGCCAGGTTGTCCCATATACTAGCTCTTAGTATTACACTATCAGTACACGCTATCATTCATAGTGAAAGGAATCACTATGAATTGCTTCATCTAAAAGCAATGTCACTACAGCTGAGAAGATAAGTTCCTGGTCAACCTTCTGACATACCTGGCATTAAATTTTCTCTGGTCCTTATACCTGCAGATAAGACTCATCATGATCCAGGCTCATCAGGGGACCTGGTTGCAGAGAATAATGTTTTCATGTACTTATAAGCACTTTGGTTAGCTCTGCACTGGCATAATAATTTTGATTTTTGGAATTTTTGTGGTGGCTTTCTACCTGAATGAAAACACTTCCTCCCTTAGACTGGCAGCGATTGTGTTTTCTATGATTTCTTTAGTCATTTTGGAATATTAGTCACTCTTAGAGCACGCCAGAATCCTGAGGAATCCCGCACTATCAGTGGAAGAATCATCAAGGCTTCAGATGGCCCAGAATTGACTGAGACACCAACAGTCAGCTCCAGGCTATAATCTTACATTAAACCAGGACATCTTTGGGCCATTGGGCCTTTTAGAAAGTCCTCTGAGATTTTTAAAATAGAAATAAACCATGGCTTCTAATAGGCTTCTTATCTGATTTGGAAAGTTCTTGTTCCTTATCTTTCTGAACGCTTCCCTCCTGCAGAAGCCCTTTTCTCTCAAATTCCTGCAGATGCCAGACCTGCTTCCTCCTCCCTGTTGGAGCAACCACCAGCCTTCCCGCGCTCTTCCTGCCATCCCGGAAGGCCCAGCTGCCGCCTCTCACTCTGGGTCCTCACCTCTCCTCCTGCAGATTTGAAGGTGCTTGGAGATGCCCGTCCCACCTGGGGTGCTCGGCCCACAGCCTCCTCCCTTGCAATGTCCCGTTCTTCTCTCCCCATCGGATACCCACTTCCGTGACCAGGTCCTGTGCCTTGTCATCTCTGCTACCTGGGAGACCCCAAACACCATCTCCCCACAACCCTCCTGTCACTCTCAGTCACCTTCTCTTGAATCCCTGACTTGACAATTATCTAACGTCCTTCAGTTGTCTGACACTTTGCCACAGTCTGCTCTGTCTGTAAATGTGCATTGACTTAATTTTTACCCATTGGACTCTTGGAAAAAACTCCTTTTTCTCTCCCCATTTTAACTCTACATGCTTGCTAACATATGAACCTGATATATATAAAATATATCCACCTGTGTACCTGAGTCCAAGGTCACAAATATCTTGGGGGAAAAAACCAGGTAGTAAGTTCGACTGGCTTCTCATGAACTCTGAATCCCTGCCACAAGCGGGCTTCACCACTGTTTGTCTCTTTCTGTCCCCTCCCTCCTTCAGCTCAGGCCGGAGACTGCCAGACTTTCCAGAGATCACTGACAAAAATGCTTCCTTCTCCCTCAATTGACATTGGAGCTCCAAAACGACAAAGCCATTTTGCCAGGCTGCCCACTCGCTCTAGAAATCACACCCGTCCACAGGCCCTGCCCAGCAGTCCTTGCCGGCCTCGCTCCAAATTCTGAAGGGAGAGCCCGGAACTAGGGCCTCTGAGGAGCACTTCTGTCGACACAGACAAAGTGAAGGAAACTGGAGGACGTGGAGAGGTTCCAGGGACGAGCTCACAGAAAACAATCTGTCAACTCCTACATTTCAGACATGTAGGAGCACATTTCACATTTAATCAAATAAGAATAGGATGTAATAAACGATCAGCAAGACAAACACGAGAGCCCTTGAAAATATCAAATGAGGGCAGAAATGAAAACCAAAAACTTTTGGAAATGAGGTGAGGGGGGATATCAAGGAGAACCATTTATATTGGGAAATACAGAAATCAGTGTTCAACAATAAAGGTTTCAAAAAATCATGATAGAATAGAACATGGCAATGAAACATTTGATTATCGCTGAAACTGATGTGAAAAAGATGTAAATATAACAGGAAATCATCGTTAATGACTGTTTCTGGAAGGTGGAATGAGGACCTTTATATGAACTTGGATATTGTATTTTCCAAAATTTTCCCAAGTATTTTAATCTCAAAACCCCAAGTTGATTTTTGAAAAATTGCCATTATACATGATAACATCCTGGGTATTTGGTGAAAGAATATAGGAAATGAAAATGCACTGCCAAAGTGGTAATTTTCTGTGCATTTCAGCAGCAAGAAGCAAAAGCTGGCTATAACAATTACTTGATATATTTTTTTGAATAAAATTTTATTCAAGTATATCATTCATATGTGAGCATACATAAACAATAAGTGTATAGTAAAAGTTGTTAACTAACAAAACAAATATGCATATCATCATACAGGGCTCCCATACATCATCCCACCATCAGCACCTTGCATTGTTACAAAACATTTGTTATAGACCATGAAAGAGCATCATCAAAATATTACTACTGGGGTGCAGGTGTAGCTCAGTGGTTGAGCACCTGCTTCCCATATGAGGCCCCGGGTTTGGTTCCTGGTGCCTCCTAAAAAACAACTGAAAAACCAACTTTCATTGGGGAGTGGATGTAGCTCAGTGGTTGAACACCTGCTTCCATGTACGAGGTCCTGGTTTCAATCTCCAGTACCTCCTAAAAAATATATTACTACTAACTATAGCCCATATTTTACATTTGGTGTATTTTCCCCCACCCACCTGATTATTAACACCCTGTATTAATACTGTACTCTTACTAAAATTCATGAGAGAACATCCTATATCTGTCCTGTTAACCACAGTCCATCACTCACCACTGGATTCCCTGTGTTATGCAGTCCCATGCTTTGTACATTCCATTCCAAGAGTACACACAGTGGCTCTCATATACATAACAGAGTGGTGCTGTCATCACCTCAGGCAATTTTAGTACATTTCATTACTTCTAAAGGAAAAATCCCATACCCTCTTTTACAGTTATCTCTTAGAATTGATCTAGTATCTTCTTTGCCATTGCTGCAAAAACATTACATTACTGTTAACTATCATCCATAAGTTACATCAGTCATAATTTTCCCAAGTTTCACCATATTCTTAACACTTTGTAAAAGAACATTCCTATATTTATATTACTAACTACAATCATCCACCACCAAAACCACGATGTTATACATACCGTAGATTATTCTCTAGTTTCTATTCATTCCATTTTTTTCTTTTTTCTTTTTTTTTTTTTCTTTTGAGAAAAGAGATTTATCGCAAGGTCAAACAACAAGGAGAAAGGAGGAAAGCTCAAAACGGTCTCCCCAATCCAGGAACTAGAGATTTATAGGATGGAAGCAAAGGAAAGGAAGATGGAAACAGTGGTGGGATTCAGGTAGGAATTCAGGTTGTTCTATTCTGATTGGTTGGAAATATGCCAGTGGACTGCATCTTTTCTTCTTTTTGAGGGACCCCTCACATTTTATTTGCTTCCTATGATTCCTCACCCCCATAATTTTGGATCTGAGTAAGGTGATTTTAGTTCTTAGCATCTCAGGGTCATTCGGGGGCAAGTTTTCTACACAATCTCAAGTCGCTCACTTCTGGCTGAGTTTGGCCAATTAAAGGATGGTATTCATTGGTTCACCGGATATCTGGAGGACAGCCTCCAGAGCAGGTTGTTCTGGTATCTCAAGAATATTATCAAACTTCCCCATCAACCACTCATGAGACTGACTTCATCCTAAGACTAACACCCCAGCAATCAAGGGGAAACGTCAACTGCACTTACGGCTAGGTCATTTCTTGTTTACTTCTGTTAGGAGAGAGACTGGATTCCTGAGGCACCCCTAAGAACAAAGAAAGCTTCTTGTTTCCTTTCGATTGACAAATACATCTTGACGTTATTTTTAGAAATGACTATAAGCCTCTTGCCTTTCTCCAACAATGAAATGGGGATAGATGCTCTGGACTTGCATTTATGGGGCTGAAAATCTATAAAAAGAACATCCAAATCCCCAACCTTCCAAACATGTTTTCTGATAGTCTTTTCTGCATAGGTACAGGGTTTTTTCTTTCAGCCTCTTCTTACCATTTAGAATTTTCTATTTGTCTTAATGAAATTTCCTTTGAAATGAAAAAGGAAAACATTTCACACATTACACTTCTTTAGTTATCTAAATTATTGGTCCCCAGCTGTAAGCAGCCTAAAGATCTATCAACAGGGAATACATTAAAACCCTTTATTATAGGGAGCCTGTGTAACCCAGGGGTTGAGTGCCAG
The DNA here is from genome assembly GCF_030445035.2 of Dasypus novemcinctus. NCBI lineage: Eukaryota > Metazoa > Chordata > Mammalia > Cingulata > Dasypodidae > Dasypus > Dasypus novemcinctus. Next base: position 61,953,995 of record NC_080695.1, read on the forward strand.
CTTCCCACATATGGGGTCTAGGGTTCAATACCTGGCCCTGGTAGCTGCAAACAAACAAATAAACAAAAACCCTGTATTATACACATATGATGGACTGCTACTCAGCATAAAAAGGAACAAGGTACTGATACTCAAAACAACATGGATTCTGGAATGGGATGCGGCTCAAGTGGTTGAGTGCCGACCTCCCATGTGGGAAGTCCTGTGTTTGGTTCTGGTGCCTCCCGAAAACACAAAAACAAACAAGTAAAACAAACAAAAAAACCAACTCAGGGAAGCCAATGTGGCTCAGTGGTTGAGCGCCAGCTTCCCCCATACGAGGTCCTGGGTTCAGTCCTTGGCCCTGGTACCCGAAACAAGCAAAACAATCATGGACTTACTCTCACAACATTGATGCTAAGTTAAAAAACCAGACACAGAAGAAGAGTCCATACTGGGTGATGTAACATAAAATGCAAAGTAATCCGCAAGGGCAGAAAGCAATTCAGTGGTTGTCTGGGGATGGGAGGGAGGGAGGTGTGGAGTACAAATGGGCACAAGGAGGATTTGGGGGTGGTGGGTCTGTCCATGAACTTGATAGTGCTGATGTTTTGACTGGTATATACACCTGTCCAAACTGATTGAATTGAACGCTTTAAATATGTGCAGTTGTTTGTACCCTATTGATACCTCCATGAAGCTGGGAATACACAACTATACAGTAAAGTATTTACAGCAGCTTTTCCCCAATCCTTGCTGATATTCAGAACCCCTTGGGTGCTTGCAGATAATGCGCACTCCTGATCCTGTTGACAAAGCTGTTGGTTTTCAGTAACAGATTAAGGGATCCTTGTGCTCCGGGTATTGGGAAACTCTGGGATGAAGTGTGAGGCAGCTGAGGACCCTCCCTCATCGTGCCCAAACCACCAGCAGGTGGACCCAATGACACGGCTGCCCACTGACCACGAGAGTAAGACCTATCTACGAAACCCTATTATTTCTAGTTATATGAACATTGACTACCTATCTGTGATTCCCTAATATTTTTAGTTACATGAACATTGACTACAGTGTACGGTACTTGTTTCCAGTTCATGTGAAGTTTCCTCGACTCCTCAGAATGTAGTCCTTTTAAATTGGATAAATTGGGAGAAAGCCAAGCTGTTGGGTGAAAATGACCTTCTACAAGCATTCACATTATTGTAATTATCCAATCAAGTTCCAGTCCCCATAAAGAAGCACAAGTGGCTGAGCTTGGCATTTCATCTTGAAGGGCATTTGGCTGTTTCTGTTGTGAAAGAGCTGCATTTAATACCAGGTAATGGAAACTGCAATTTTTAAACATGTAAATGTAGCCATGTGTGTTTCGAAGTCATTGAGATGCTCCTTTTCTTGTTAAGAGGTGAGGCCAGGCATGTCTTATTTAGATTCACTGACTGTTGCATTTCCTCAAATGTGGGCTTTCTGTTATGCTTTTGACCGTTTTTCTATTTATTTCTTAGTTTGTTGATATTCTTTGTATATAAAGGATCTTAATGCTGTCTTTTTAAAAAAATGCTTTCTAATATGTTGAAAATATATTCTCCCAGATTGTTATTAGCCCTAACTTTTTCTATGGTGTCTCATGCCATTCAAGGGATATTTTCCCCTTTAAGTCATCTCTCTTCATTTTCCAAGCAAAACTTGAAAGTATTTCCTTAATTAACAAGACTGAAAATATACAACACTTGCATTCAAATTATGAAATAAAGTGTTTTTGTTCAAAGCAATATACACAGCTAGGAGTTTTTCAGTGTTGTTTTTCTCCACTGTGTTTGAGACCTTCATCTACTTTGATATCATGGATAATAAAATTATTAGGAAACAAATTGTACTTTATTGTCCCTTAAGTTGAACTACAAAGGTTTTCATCATATATTAAAATAGATATAAAAAAAGAAATTAAAGTCAAACAGAAGTCACAGAAAGATGCAAAGTAAATGCTATGTCACTTTTAAATACATGTATTGAATCTGAAACTTCACCATCATCCATTTGAAATACACGTGGACAAGCTCTTCTTTAACAGTGTGAAACGTTGCTTCACTCCTTTTTCTTTTTTTTTTTTTCCTATTCCATTCAACTCCCGAGAATTGTATCCTAATGTCTTATCTTAACCATGATATAATGGTCTCAGCAACAGAAGTATTAATGTAAACTAAAATTTTAAAAAATTCTGGTCATAAGGCTCTAAATAAATAAAATTTCTTCTGAACTGGGTTATATTTATGTGTGGTATACACATGATCAGAGTTTCATATTACAGAATTTGACATTAAACATACAAAGAATACTTTTGTTAAAAATTGTAACACCAGTCATAGTGTACATGCACCTTTCTCTTCTCTATTCTTTCTCCTTCCATTTTTTTTTTAAGTACATGTTTGCATTAAACACTCTTAGGACTAGGATGAGATCAGATTCAGAGTCAGTTCCCTCCTTACTTTTCACAGGCAGAAGCAAAAGAAATCCTGTTCATGTTCATACAAATACTCCACTGCAGTGTCACGCAATTCTTTGAACTTCAAGGTTAGATGCAAGAGTCATGTAATGATCTTTCATCATCTTTACTGAGCTGACAACTCCACTCCTTTTTCCTTTTTGTTTGTTTGTTTACAGCAAAGAATCAGATAAATCTAGTTGCAAAAGTGTTTGTTAGCCAATTACTAGTCATTCACGTTCCTAAAATCTACAACCAGGGTTTTTGTTTGTTTTATTTTGTTTTAGGTACCAGGGTCAGGAATTGAACCTGGAACCTCGTATGAGGGAAGTCAGCACTCAACCACTGAGCCACATCAGCAGCCCTAAGTTGGTTTTTTTGTTGTTTGTTTACTTGTTGTTTCTTTTTTGTTTGCTTGTTTTTTGCTGTCCCATGTAGTTTAAGTATTCAGGCACAATGCACTGTAGGATGATCAGTATGAATGAAAGAGATGATTTTCTTCTGTGAAGTGGGAGATGGGCAAGCTCAAAAGGGATGCCCTGACTATAGGCAGGAAAAGAGCACGTGGAGCTGAGCTGACAGAGCTCCCCTGACCGTACACCGCTTGTATGGTCTCTCTATCCCTTGAGGCTATGTGTGCACCCATTTGTAGACCACTGTCCTAGATAATGAAATAATAAAAATATTGGGAAAGTGAGTATTTGTAGATATCATATTCCTAGAAAATCCAATATTCACCTGACTTTTTGAACTATCATAACCAATTGACAATGCAAGATATACGTAATATGTTAACTAATGTAATGTGCTCCATTTTACCTGTATCTGAGTCTAACAATCTTAAATATACCCCCAAAGAACACTGATTCTCCAGGAGAATGCAATTTTTATCAGAGTTTACAGGTACCAGGAAACCCCAGTACTTGGGCCTACCTGGTTCAGTAGTGCTCTCTCTGGTAGTGATCCAGACGTTTTCTTAAAGAGAGCTTCATGAACATTATTGAAAGAAGGAACCTAGAGGAAATTAGGAATAGATGCTGATCATCCTTGATTTTCTGGCATCTTCTTTGGAAGTCCACTCCTAGGTTGTCCTCGAACTAGCACATTGTATTCGACACGTCAGGACACTTCATAACTCACAGTGAGTGGAATCCAGAATTACTTCTAACAAAGTCACCACAAATGAGAGCTTCCTAGTCATCATTGTGATTTATTAAATCTTAACTTTTATCTCTCCCAAATTCCTGCAGATAAGTCATCATGAACTCAGCTACTCAAACTCATAATTAGAGGAACTCGTTGCAGAGAATATTGTAAGAAGAGTTTTCATGTGGAATCTGCAATCATCTCTGTTGTTTTGTACCAGAGTAATAATTTTCATTATTGGAATTACTTTGGTGGCTTTTCATCCAGATGGTGTCACTCTCCCCATTACAATGACATTGATTGCTTCTGGCGTTGTTGTTTTCATCATTGCTGCAGTGATAAACCTTTGTGACATATGCCAGAAGGAGAGGAATTCACCTACCATCAGCTAGAAGAATTCTCCAGGCATAGCTAACCAGGATGAAGCTGACATCAGTGGAGGCACCAACAGCCTCTTTTGTGAAACCTGTTCATCTTCAGGACTTTGGGCCTTTTTAAGGTTCCTTGGGGCTTTTTTTTTTTTTTTTAAGATTATTTTATTTAATCTGCCCCCTTCCCGGTGTCTGCTCTCTGTGTCTGTTAACTGTGTATTCTTCTGTGTCTGCTTGTATTCTCATTAGGTGGCTCCGGGAACCGATCCTCCGACCTTCCAGAGTGGGAGAGAGGCACTCAGTCTTTTGCACCACCTCAGCTCCCTGATCTGCTGCATCTCTTATTGTCTGTCCTCTGCTTCTCTTTTTGTTGCATCATCTTGTGCTAGCTCTCCATGTGGGCCAGCCTTCCTGCACTGGGCAGTAATCTGTGCAGACCAGCACTCCACGTGGGCCAACTTGCCACATAGGCCCACTTGCCTTCACCAGGAGGCCCTGGGCATCGAACCCCGGACCTCCCATATGGTAGACAGGACCCCAATTGCTTGTGCCACATCCACTTCTCCCTTGGGACTTTTTAAATAAAAATAATATATGCTTTCTTAAAAGCTTACTATCTGTCTTTGGAATATTCTTGCATCTACTGTCTCTGTGCCACTCTTTTTTTTGTTTTTTTCCTCTCTCCTTGCAGAAGTCCTTGTTTTCCTAAGTGCACATCAGACCAATGAACCAGTTTGTCTTCCTTTTTGCTGCAATTACAAAACTTGTAACCCCCCTCCATTGGTGCAGCTTCAGCTGCTGCCTCTCCCTCTAGCTCCTCACATCTCCTCCTGCAGATTTTTTAAAAAATACTTTAAAAAATTTTTAAAGATACTTAGATTACATAAATGTTACATAAAAAGGTAGGAGAGGGAAACGGACTTTGGCCCAGTGGTTAGGGCGTCCGTCTACCATATGGGAGGTCCGCGGTTCAAACCCCGGGCCTCCTTGACCCATGTGGAGCTGGCCATGCGCGGTGCTGATGCGCGCAAGGAGTGCCTTGCCACGCAAGGGTGTCCCCCGCGTGGGGAGCCCCACGCGCAAGGAGTGCGCCCGTGAGGAAAGCTGCCCAGCGTGAAAAGAAAGTGCAGCCTGCCCAGGAATGGTGCCGCCCACACTTCCCGTGCCGCTGACGACAACAGAAGCGGACAAAGGAACAAGACGCAGCAAATAGACACCAAGAACAGACAACCAGGGGAGGGGGGGGTATTAAATAAATAAATAAATCTTTAAAAAAAAAAAAAAAAAAAAAGGTAGGAGATTCCCATTTGTCCCACTCCCTACCCTTCCCACAATTTCCCACTCTGACGTTCTTCATTAGTGTGGTACCTTTGTTACAACTGATGACAACATATTGGAGCATTGCCACTAAGTGTGGATAATAGTTTACATTATAGTTTAAACTCTCCCACACAATTTTGTAAGTTATGACAAGATACATAGTGACCTGTATCTGTCATTGCAATGTCATTCAGGACAATTCTAATGTCCTGAAATGCCCCTATATTTCACCTATTTTTCCCTCTCCCTCCCCTCAGAACATCTGGAGACCACTGCCTTTGGATCAATGATAAAAGTTCTTCCATTACTAGAATAACATTAAATCTATGGTAGAATAACAGAAAGTCTACGCTAGTCCATCATTCCTTCCCCAATCCTGAGGATTCTGGTATTGTGATGCCCACTCCACCTCTATTTGAGAGGGGGCTTAGACGCCATGGGGCAGATGGATAGGATTATCTTGCTTGCAGTTGCAGACTCTGTTCCTTGGGATGGTCATCGTCCATAATTTCCTTGATAGTTTTCCTGGGTAAGTTTAACTAGAAAGTAGGCGTTGCACCTCTGTTGAGACTCAGGGCCTGACTGGCACATGGAAAGCCCAAAGATTTAAATCTCTTGGACACAAACCTAGCAACTGTAGTACTAATTATAGGTTCAAATAGAAGGGGCAGAAGAGCCATGTGTAGGGAAACCACAACTGAGTCCAACTCTATCCCACTGGGGAGCATAAATTCCAATTAGGGCCCACTGGCAGGGTGCCAAACTCCTGAACTGTCAGCCCTCCTCCTAGTGTCTGAATGTCTCCAGAGCCCTCAGGAGTCCCATTATTTGAGGCAATATTTACTGTGGCAGTCAATGGGATCCTGCTGAGACATGCATAGGTGTAACCTCTGGGATTACCTCCCAACTCACTTTGAAGTCTTTTAGCCATGTAAGCTTATTTGTCTTTACCCTTCCCCCCTTTTGGTCAGGGTCTTTTTCCAGTTGCATTGCTAGTTGGTTCTTGGTAGTAATCCGTCAGTGCCAGGAAAGCTCATCCCCAGGAGTCATGTCCCATGCCAGGGGGAAGGTAATGCATTTATATACTGAGTTTAGCTTAGAGAGAGGCCACATTTGAGCAACAAGGCTCTCAGGAGGTAACTCTTAGGCAACTTATAATACTAGGTTAAGTTTCAATTTCAAAAGAAAAGATTCATAAGTACAGTCATCAATATCAAGGACCCATCAATGGTCTACCCTCCTTCGCTAGCCATTGTCCCTGTATTCAGGGGGTACTTGCTTTCCCATTAGAGAATGTGGCAGAACTCCCCAGGATGGAAACTGGATGTTCTTTCGATTATTGTGTGGCTCTCTACCCACTGTGACAATGCTCCATGAACACTTGAACTCATTCATATGCCTTATAGGTGTGCATCAGGTTAACCTCCTCCCATGCATCCCCCATCACTGACACCCCACACCAATGATCCTCCCCTTCCTGAAGATTTTAATGTACACAGAAATTCTCTTCCAACATTGCAGGTCTCAGCTCACAGCCTCCCTCACCTGCCATATCCCATTCTTCTCTCCCTCATCAGATACCAACTTCCCTGGCATCAGCCTGTGTCTTGTCATCTCTGCTCCCTGGGAGATCCCCAAGCCACCATATCAAACAACCCATTCTCTCACACATGGCCCTTATCCTTCTTGATCTCTTTTTCTAGCATCCCTCCCTTAACAATTCTTGAATATGGTGGAGCTCTCCAGCTCTTGGATGCTGTGATCTCCCATTCGGCTTCCTTTTGAAATCACCCCCATCTTCTTATCCCTTCTAACCTCACATGCTGAGTAAGCTAAGAACCTGATGTCCACAAACTGTCCCCCTGCACATGAACTCAATCAGGCAGTATCTTGGATTAAAAGCACTTAAGGTGACTGCCTTCCTATATAATCAGGATCACTGACAAATGGGGTCTCACCACTGCTATCTGCCTTTCTTGTGTAAGCTTAATTTTTTCCTCTATATACTTTTAAATGTTACATTAAAAAAATATAAGAGGTCCCCATGTATCCCCCACCCCCCTCACCCCACTCCTCCCACATCAACCACCTTTTTCATCATCATGGCACATTCATTGCATTTGTTGAATACATTTTGGAGCACTGCTGCACCACATGGATAATGGTTTACAGTGTAGTTTACACTCTCCCCCAGTCCACCCAGTAGGCCATGGCAGGACATACAATGTCCAGCATCTGTCCCTGCAGTACCACCCAGGACAACTCCGTCCTGAAAATGCCCCCACACCATATCTCTTCTTCCCTCTCCTTACCCTCAGCAGCTCCCATGGCCACTTTCTCCACATCAATGCTACAATTTCTTCCATTACTAATCACAATGGTTCCATAGTAGAATATCAGTAAGTCCACTCTAATCCGTACTCTATTCCTCCATCCTGTGGGCCCTGGGATGGTGATGTTCACTCCACCTCTATATTGACAGGGGGCTTAGATTCCACATGGATGCTGGATGCAGTTCTCCTGCTTGCAGCTGTAGGCACTCTTGGCTCCCTGGTGTGGTGGTTGACCTTCTTCACCTCCCTGTTAGCTGGCCAGGGTAAGTCCAATTAATATTTTTTAAAGCAGTTGTCTTCTTTCTGTTCACTCACTTCTTCAGCTCAGGTAGGAGAAGGTCAGAGTCTTCCTGGAGATCACTGACCAAAGTGCTTCCTTCTCAAGCTAAAAAATGAAACATGGGATTGTACCACATAGCAAATCCTCTTGTGAAAAATGAGTATGGTTAATAGGGGGTGCATAGTAATGTTTTTCTCTGAAACAGAACAAATGTATATTCGTGTTACAAGATTTTTCTTTTAAGATTTATTTTTTATTTCTCTCCCCTACCCCTCCCCAGTTGTCTACTCTCTGTGTTCATTAGCTGTGAGTTCTTCTGTGCCCACTTGTATTCTTGTCAGCGGCATCCAGAATCTCTGTCTCTTTTCGTTGCGTCATCTTGCTGCATCAGCTCTCCATGTGTGCAGTGCCATTCCTGGGCAGGCTGCACTTTTTTTGTGTGGGGCAACTCTCCTTATGGGGAGCATTCCTTTTGCTTGGGGCTCCCCTACGTGGGGGGCACCCCTGCGTGGCAGGGCACTCCTTGCGCGCATCAGCACTGCGCATGGGCCAGCTCCACACGGGTCAAGGAGGCCCTGGGTTTGAACCCTGGACCTCCCATGTGGTAGGTGGACGTTCTATCAGTTGAGCCAAATGCACTTCCCTCAAGATGTTAATATCAGGGTGATATTTGGGCAAAAATATAACAAAAGTGAACTATGCACAGTAGTGTATAGTAATATGTTAATAACCTTCCATCAATGGTTAAAAAAAGGAAACATGCTAAATAAAAACTGCACAAAAAGTACTACATATTGTTAGACTTCTGTACAAAATGTAAATACAAATAAATTATAGAGATGGAATCAGATTAACAGATATATATGGTGGCGGGATTGAGAGTTGACTACTAAAGGGCAGGGTTTTGGGTTTTGTTTTTCTCTTCTTTATTCCTTTGGAGTAATGAAAATGCCCTAATATTGATTGAAGTGATGAATGCACAACTCTGATTATAGCACATGCCAATGGAACATCCACTTCAGATGGATTATAGGTTTATAAATCCATTTTGATAAAATAGATATTCCCTCTCCCTCAATTAACATTTGAACCCCAAAATGACAGGGTTGCCTTGCCAAGCTGCCCACTCACTCTAGAAATCGTACCCGTCAACAAGCCCTGCCTGACGGGCCTTGACGGCCTCACTCCAAGTCAAGAAGGGCCTCTGGGGGGCATTTCTGTCATGATAGAAATGGAGAGGACACAGAGGCAGGTCAGGGGACTGTTCACAGAAAAAAGTCTCCCAGCTTGTAATTAACGTTTTCACGAATGTAGAACAGGCTGCATTAATCAAAGGAAAATAGGATATTACAGAAGCTCAGGAAGAACAAAGAAAAGCTCTTGAAAATGAAAAATGAGGGCATTGATTAAAAATGAAACACTTGGAAGAGAAAGGTGGGGGCATATATTAAGGTGAACCACTCATAAAGGGGAAAATTGAAAACAATGCCCAACTAGAGAGGGTTTCTAAAAATCATGATACAACAGAACATGGTAATGAATCATTTGACTGTCACTGAAACTGATGTGAAAAAGATGTGAACACATGGGGAAATCAACAGTGGTGATTGTTTCTAGGAGATATAATAACTGATGGCCTTTATTTGTACTTGAGTATATCTTGTATTTTTGAAAATTTCTCCAAGATTAAAAAAAACACAAATTGTTAAATAAAATAGCTTTTATATATTTCTCCCATTGGTAAAAAGTTGCAGGAAATAAACATACATTCCCAAAAGGGAAACTACGTGCCTTCTGGTGGCAAGAAGGGAAAATTGGCTATTTGGGTCATAATCATGTTTTTTGGTTTGTTTTTTGCCAAACTCTCACACAAGCAATTTCTTAGTATTATCTTTAAAACAGCACCAGCCTTTGCTTTAGCTTTGCATACTGAAATGTGGATACGCCTTCTAGATGTTTTAGAGGTGTCTTCCAGTTCTGAGACCAAAAATCTTGAAGAAAACAATATGCAAAATCTCAACTTCCTGAAATAGTGTATTTTTGACACTTTCATTCATGTAGGATATTGTAGGGTTTGGCTCTTCTCTTTCTTTACCCTTATAATTTGTAGTTTTAATACGTTTTTTCCTATAGAAAAGCATAGTATGCAGGCACTAAATGTACCTCTTAGTTACCTACAATTTTGTGGAATGGCCCAAGCTGGAAACAACCTACATACCATTTAGTGGGAGAATGGATTAAAAAAGCTGTGCTAATCCCCAAAATGGAATATTACTCAACCTAAAAAGAAAGAAACTATTGCTACTCAAATCAACGTGGGTGAATCTCAAAATAATGATTCTGAGTGAAAGAAGAAATACACAGAAGAGCATGTACTGGATGGGGCCATTTATATTAAATGCAAATTTATCCCCAGAGGAAGAAAGCAGCTCAGTGATTGCCCGGGGAGGGAGGAGAGAAGTGTGGAGTGCAAGGCAGCGCGAGGAAACTTGGGGGTGAGGTGTATGTCCATGAACCTGAGAGTGCTGATGATTTCACAGGTGCACACATACGTAAAAACTTGGAATTGCACGTTTTATATGTGCCGTATGTTGTGCCTCATTTATTCCTGTAAATTCCTAAGTAGTGAATGAATTCAGTCAGTGTCTCCCTAGTCTTCCAAATAGTAAGACTCCCCGGGGTGCTTGAGGAAAGTGAGCCGTCCTGGACCAGCTGCCAGGTCCTCCAGGAAGGAGCCTGGGGCATCCTGCTTTCCACAAGATCCAAGATCCGGGGATTCTCAGGCTCAGGGTGTTGGAAACGCTGGGATGAAGGGAGTGGCAGCTGAGAAGGAGCCGCCCTCAACCTGAGCGAACCATCATCAGGTGGAACCAAATGGAAGCAAATGCAAAGGCCACCCATCGGTAGCAGAGACTGTCTGAGTGCCTTTTTTTTTTTTTTTTAATGGAGTTACTTGAACTTTGATTAGAGTATAGCAAGTGTTTGTCTCCAGTCTGTCCGTTCAGGAGTTTTCTCTTCCCCTCAGCATCTAAACTGTTTTAACTTTAGATTAATTGGGTGACAATGACTTCTATGAGCATCCACGTTATTGCAATTATTTAATCAAGTTCTAATACTCCAAAAAGAAACACAAATGGCTGTGCTTAGCATTTCATCTTGAAGGACATTTGGCTGTCTCTGTTGTGAACCAGCTGCATTTAATACCAGATGAAGGGAACTACTTAAAAAAAATAGTGGTTTATTTAGAAGTCACCAAAGGTACTCCTTTTCTTGTTACTAGGTGCTGTCAGTATGTCTTTTTAGATTCACTGACCATTGCATTTCTTCAGATGTAGTTTATTTTCATGTCCTTTCTCTATTATAGTACCAGGATTTTTTTTCTTAAATTTTCTTTGTTGATTGTATGTAAGGAATATTATCTCTATCTTCTATATGTTGAAAATATATTCTCCCCATCTATCATTTGCCATAACTTTGTGGTAGCTTGTGCCTTTTAAGTAAAAGTTTCCTTTAAGGCATCCCTGTTTCTTTATTTCTAAGTAAAAGTTGAAACATACTCTTTATTTACCAAGAGAAAATAAATGAAATACGCATTCAACTCAAGGAAGGAGAAGGAGAAGGAGAAGTCCAAAGGAAACAGGAGAATTTAATAAGGAAATCCAAAATAAGAAATTGTAAATCGAATACCTGGCCTAGGAGAAAAAAATTAAAAGCTAGTTTTTATCTATTTACTATAACATTTTAAAATAAAGTTAACATTTTATGAATAAAACAAAAAAACATAGATAGGGAAGCAGACTTGGCCCATTGGTTAGGGCGTCCGTCTACCACATGGGAGGTCCGTGGTTCAAACCCCGGGCCTCCTTGACCCATGTGGAGCTGGCCCATGCGCAGTGCTGATGCGCGCAAGGAGTGCCCTGCCACGCAGGGGTGTCCCCCGCATAGGGGAGCCCCACGTGCAAGGAGTGCACCCCCACTCCATAAGGAGAGCCACCCAGCATGAAAGGAAGTTCAGCCTACCCAGGAATGGCGCCACACACACGGAGAGCTGACACAAGATGATAGAACAAAAAGAAACACAGATTCCCGTGCTGCTGACAACAACAGAAGCTGACAAAGAAGAACACGCAGCAAATAGACACAGAGAACAGACAACTGGGGTGGGGAGAGGGGAGAGAAATAAAATAAATTAATCTTTTAAAAAACATAGGAATCATCAAAAAGACATTGTACAAGATCATTCCAATATCCTTGGCATTTTAAGGAAAACATGATTTTCTTGCAAACAATAGTTATTAAAATTGAATTAAGACGGACAGGAACTTAAAACAGACTTATCTTTATAGTAGCAATGAGAAGGGTGTTCTCACATCTGCCTACAGATGGCCTTAAGGGCAGAACGCTTTTTGCTGTTGGAAAGCTTAGCCATCATTTTACAAAGATGGCATTTCTCTCATCCCAGCACCCATAAAGTTCTGCAGGCAAAACTGGGGCCTAGGATAACTGAAAAATATACCGGAAAAAATCCTAACACTATGAGCATATAAAATTCTGCGTTTTAAAAATCCTTTAATCACAATCATTTGCAAATATACAGAATTTTAAAAATGCAATTTTAATGCAAAAATTGTTAACATTTTGTTGAAATTTTGGTACATGTGTATATGATTTTTATTTGCTGAATAATTTAAGAGTATATTACAGATCTCATGCTATTTCCCCCTAAATACTTAACCATGTATGTACTATAAATATGGGTTTTCTTCTATAAAAATTCAGTACTACCCTTCCTCAACAAAATTTCCTTAGGATTTTAATAAAGTAAAGATGTCTATGAAGGTTTATTTTAAGAATACAATCATAGGTCCCTTTTGCCTCTTTTGTTGCGTCATCATCTTGCTGTGTGATTCACTTGTGCGGGCACTGGCTCACCGCAGGGGCCCTCAGCTTGCTGCCCGGGCACTCTGCTCACCACGCAGGCACGGCTCACTGCACGGGCACTGGTTCACCACACAGGCACTTGCCCGGGCACTCCACTCACCACGCAGGCACTCAGCTCGCTGCATGGATGCTCAGCTCGCCACGTGGGCACTGACTCGCTATGCAGGCATGCTTTCTCTTCTTTTTCACCAGCACACCCCAGAGATCGAACCCAGGTCCTCCTGTATGGTGGGCAGAGGCCTTATCACTTGAGCCACATCTGCTTCCCGATGTCACATTATTTTAATTGATAGATTCTTCAGACAGAAATAGGCTAATAGAAATTTCAGCAGAAAATGCAAAGAATTCTCATATTTCCTGTCTCTCCCCATTCACTCTTTCCCCAATTATTAATATCTCCCATTAGCATAGTACATTTGTTACAACTGATGAGGCAATATTGACATATTATTGCAAACAAAAGTCCGTAGCTTCATTAGTGTTCACTCTTTGTGTTATACCGGTCTATGGGTTTTGCCAAATGCATAATGTCATGTATCCACCACTACAGTATCATATGGAAGTATTTCACTGCCCTAAAAATCCCCTGTGCACTACCTTTTTATTCCCCTGCCCCTACACCTGGCCATCACTGTCTTTTACTGTCTCTATAGTTTTGCCTTTTCCTCAGTGTCATATAGCTGGAATTATAAAGTATGTAGCCTTTCAGACTGGCTTCTCTTACTAAGCAATATACATTGAAGTTTCCTCCAAGCCTTTTTACTGGCTTGGTAACTCATTTTCTTGTTTGGACCATATTCCATTGTATGGAGGTACCACAGTTTGCTTATCCATTCACCTTTTGAAGGACATCTGGGTGTTTCCAGTTTTAGGCAATTATGAATAAAGTTGCTTTAAATAAACGTTTGTGTGCAGGTGTTCATGTGTGCGTGTTTTCAACTTAGTTGGGTAAACACGTAGGAGATTGCTGGATCTTACGGGAAGACTGTTTAGCTCTGTAAGAAACTGCCAGACTGTTTTCCCAATTGGCGCTACCATTTTTCATCCCACCTACAAAGATGGAGTGCTCCTGTTCCTCCACATCTGGGTCAACACGTGCTAGTGTTAGATTTTTAGATTTGAGCCATTCTAATAGAAGCAGTGTTACCTCGTGTTGTAGCTGAAATTCCCCGATGAGATCCAATTACCAGGTTTTCATGTGCTTATTTCCCATCTCTATATATTCTCTGGTAAGATGTCTGATCAGGCCTTTGCCAATTTTACATTGGTTTCTCATCTCTGAGTTTTAAGAGTCCCTGTATATTTTGGATACAAGTTTACCAGATATGTGTTTTGCAAATACTTTTTCCCAGTCTGCAACTTATCTTTTATCTTTTAACACTGTCTTTTGCAGGACAGAAGTTTTTAATATTAAAAACTTAAGTCCAATATGCCAAGCTTTCCTTTAATGGACTGTGCTTTTGTGTTGTATCTACGAACTCACTGCCACTCAAGGTCACCTGGATTTTCCCCTATGTTATCATCTAGAAGTTTTGTAGTTTTGCATTTTCCATTTATAATTATGACTGATTTTTTAGTTAATTTTGTGGAAAGTGTGTGGTCAGTTCTAGATGTGATACCACTATTAAATGTAAGAGTTGAACCTGAATCTGCACCACCATCATTCATTTGAAATACATGTGAACGAACTCTTTTAACAATCTGAAACCTTGCTTCATTCATTTCTCCATTCCATTTGCTCCCCCCAGAATTTGTATCCTAATGTAAAACATGTCAAATTTATAGTCTTTTTTTTTTTTTTTTACCATTTTGTAATTTTCTTTGGCAAAAAATATATACATTAACTTAAATGGTAAAAATGTCTTCTGGCCAGAAGGCTTGAAGGGTAAAATTTCTTCTGAGTTTCATATTTAGTTAGCTCACCTGGGATCAAAACAACATTTACAAAATTTGTTATTCAACATGAAAAAGGAACTCTTGTTAAGAGGTGTTCCTCCAATGAGAAAATATGTGTACTTTTCAATGAAACATTTTTATTTTGAAATAATTTCAAACTTGCAGAACTGTTGCAAAAATAATATAGAGAACTTCAATATGCCCTCTACCCAAATACCAAGATTTATCAATTTTAACATTTTGCCACATTTGTTCTGTCATCATCAATCATTGTATCAATCTCCCTCTCTCTCCTATTTTCTCTCTCTGTTATCCTCTCACTCACTCTCATTAGCTGTTTTTTAATACTTGAGAGTAGTTCGCATATTTCCTGCTCCTTTACGACTTAATACATCCATGTATATTTCCTAAGAACAAGGATATTTACTTATGTAACCACAGTAAGTAGAGTGACCAAGGTCAAGAAATTTAACGTTGGTATAAAGCTTTAGAGTCTATTCCAATTTTTTGTATGTCCCAGTAATGTCCTTTTGAACCTTTTCTCCTGCCTTATTAGATTCAGTCCAGGATCATGTATTTAATTGTCCTTGTTTCTTTAGTCTTTCTCTCTCTCTTTTTTAAAATTGAAAACTTCCCATCTCAACCACACCGAAGCATCCAGTTTGGTGGCATTAACCTCATTTGCAATGTCATGCTAATGTCACCCCCATCCATTATAGAAACTTCCAAAACCCCACACGGAGATCCTACACCCACTACGCCTTACCTCCCCATCCCCAGTAGACTTTACTTTCTGTCTCTAGTTATTTGCATATTCTAGTTATTTCATACAGGTGGAATCGTTCAATATTTGTGCTTTTGTGTCCGGCTTATTTCACTCAGCATGTCTTTACAGTTTATTCATGGAGTAATAACATGTGTACTTTAAAATTACTTTTTCTTTTTCCTTTCTTTTCTATTTTTAGTGCATGCTTGCATGGATAACTTTTACAGCTAGACTGAGACCAAGTGCAGCATCATTTCTCTCCTTCCTTTGACTTTTCATAGGCTGGAGCAAAAGAATCTTATTCACACACATGAAAAGTTGGAAATGGAAGGGTTTTTTTTTTTTTTTAAAAGATTTATTTATTTATTTAATTCCCCCCCCTCCCCTGGTTGTCTGTTCTTGGTGTTTATTTGCTGCGTCTGGTTTCTTTGTCCGCTTCTGTTGTCGTCAGCGGCACGGGAAGTGTGGGCGGCGCCATTCCTGGGCAGGCTGCTCTTTCTTTTCACGCTGGGCGGCTTTCCTCACGGGCGCACTCCTTGCGCGTGGGGCTCCCCCACGTGGGGGACACCCTTGCGTGGCACGGCACTCCTTGCGCGCATCAGCGCTGCGCATGGGCAGCTCCACACGGGTCAAGGAGGCCCGGGGTTTGAACCGCGGACCTCCCATGTGGTAGACGGACTCCCTAACCACTGGGCCAAGTCCGTTTCCCTGGAAGGGTTTTAGGATAGCAGAGTCCCTCAATCCTTTGAACTTCTTCAAATTACTTGCAAAACTCACATTATCAACTTAGGAATAGTTGTTTTCCTAAGCTGGCAACTCCATGAATTCCTTTTTTTTTTTTTTTTAACAGTAAAGAATAGGAGACATCTATTGCGCAGCTATTTTTGACCCAGTCACTAGCCATTCACTTTCTTAATTAGATGCTTATAGTTAGAATTATCCCTGTGTTTGGTCCTCAGATGGTTTTTTAATACCCTGGTGCAGTGCGCCAGAATACGATTCCTGTGAAGGGGAGAGATGCTTCTCTTCTGTGAAGTGGGAGAGGGGCAGGCTCAAAAGGGGTGCCCTGGCTGCAAGGCAAAGAGCCTGAGGCAGCTGAGGGTGTGGAACCTGACACTCCACTTAAATGGTCTTTGTGTCCCTTGAGGGCATGCGTGTGTCATTGTAAATATTGTATAATTATATTTACATAATTATATTTATATGTATGTCACAGATATTTGTTTTAATATGTTCTTTATACATATTTTATAGTGTATACTCATAATGTATATATAATTGATAATTATATAGTGTATATATTGCTTATCTAATTTTATTGAATTATTGCGTATGTACATATTAATCTAATTGTATATAAATTGAGTAGAAATGTAAGCATTAAATGGCAAGTAAGCATAAAATAGCAATGACAAATATAAAGATGAATTCAACCTATAGAGAGCCCTTTCTGAAAAGGAAGACAACATTATGAAAATGTAATGTCTTCCTAAGAAATTCTTTGCCGAATTCTGATTTAAAAAATAAAACCATTTATCTGCTTGCATTGAAGGTAGTACTGGAAAAGTCTGAAAGGCACGTTGATGGGGGACCCTTTCAATGAGTTCATAAAACAGGACCTAAAATCTATACAATTTGGAGATAAGAAAGAACAAGATCAATAAAAGGGAATGTGTCAAAATGCATCCAAGCACATAGGGTTTGTTTTTTTTTTTTTGAAAGATTTATTTTATTTATTTCTCTCCACCCCTCAGTGTTTGCACTTGCTCTGTCTGTTTGTCTTCCTGTTTTCTTTAGGAGGCACCGGGAACTGAACCTGGGACCTTCCATATGGGAGGCAGGTGCCTAATTGCTTGAGCCACCTCCGTTCCCTGCTTTTGTTGTGCCTCTTATTACACTTTTCTTCTGGTCTCTTGTTGCAACATGGTGTTGCGTCAGCTCTTTCACCTGCTTGTTGTGCCAGCTCGCTGCCTTGCTCGTCTTCTTTAGGAGGCACAGGGAACCTCTGCGCCCTGCTTTGTTGTGTCTCTTAAAATGTTTTTCCTCTTGTGTCTCTTGGCTTATCAGCTTGTTGCGCCTGCCTATTACCCCAGCTTGCTGCCTTCTTTAGGAGGAACCAACAACTGAACCAGGGACCTCCCATGTGGTAGGCAAGAGCTCAATTGCTTGAGCCACATCTGCTTCCCATGTAGGGTTATTTAATGTGATAGAGTTGGCATTTCAAAATATTGGGGAAGGATGAAATATTCCATACATGATATAGGAATACATGGGTATCCATTTTGGAGAATAACATGATTCCATATCTTGCCATGTACAAACATTTTTTTTAAGCTCTCCACCTTTTTTTTTAACTTTGTTTTGTGCATTTAATAATTGAAAATACAAACAATAATTAAAAATAAAAAGAAAATGCACTTGAATAAAAACATATTTCTCAATTAAATGTACTGGATACATATAAAATTTTAAAGAATCATACAATATGTTACACAATATATATGTTTATAGTAATACCGTCGCACAGTATTTGTCTTTTTGTGTCTGGCTTGCTTCACTCAACATAATGTCCTCCAGGTTCATCCATGTTGTCATATGCTTGACAACTTCATTTCTTCTTTCAGCTGCACAATATTGTATTGTGTGACTACACCACAATTTGTTTATCCATTCGTCGATGGACACCTGGGTTGTTTCCAACAAAAGCAATCATGAATAATGCTGCTATGAACATAGATGTGCAGATGTCTGTCACTGCTCTCAGTTCTTCTGGGTATATACCCAGCAGTGGTATTGCAGGGTCACATGGCAAATCTATTTTCAACTTCTTTAGGAACTGCCAAACAGTCCTCCACAGTGGCTGTACCATTCTGCATTCTGACCAAAAGTGAATAAGTGTTCCTATCTCTCCACATCCTGTCCAATACTTGTAACTGTCCTCTTCAATTTTTTGGAAGAGTTTAAACAGGATTGGTGTTAATTCTTTTTGAAATGCTTGGTAGAATTCACCTGTGAAGCCATCTAGTCCTGGACTTTTCTTTGCTGGCAGACTTTTGATGAAGGACTCAATCTCTTTAAATGTTATTGGCTTGTTAAATTCTGGTATTTCTTGTAGGGTCATTGTAGGTTGTTTCTGCTTTTCTAGAAATTTGTCCATTTCATCTAGGTTGTGTAGTTTGTTGGTATACAGTTTATCCTAACATCCTCTTATGATCCTTTTTATTTCTGTGGGGTCAGTTGTAACTTCCCCCTTTTCATTTCTGATTGTATTTATTAGCCTCTTCTCTCTCTTTTTCTTTGTTAGTCAAGCTAGGGGTTTGTAATTCTATTGATCTTCTCAAAGAACCAGCTTTTGGTTTTGTTGATTTTCTCTATTGTTTTTTGTTGTTGTTCTCAACTTCATTTATTTCTGCTCTAATCTTCATTATTTCTTTGCCTCTGCCTGCTGTGGGATCAGTTTGCGGTTCTTTTCCTAGTTTCTCTAGTTGTTCAGTTAAATCTTTGAATTTAGCTCTTTCTTCTTTTTTAATATAGGCATTTAGGGCAATAAATTTCCCTCTTAGGACTGCCTTCACTGTATCCCATAAGTTTTGATAAGCTGTGTTCTCGTTTTCATTTGTCTTAATATATTACAGATTTCACTTACAATTTCTTTGACCCACTGATTATTTAGGAGTATGTTGCTTAGCCTCCACACATTTGCAAATTTACTTTTTTCCTGTTCTATTGTTGATTTCCAGTTTCATTCCATCATGATCTGAGAAGGTGCTTTGTACAATTTCAATCTTTTTATCATTATTGAGAACTATATTGTGCCCTAACATGTGGTATGTCCTGAAGAAAGATCCTTGAGCACTTGAGAAGAATGTATAATCTGCTGAGTTTGGGTGCAGTGTTCTGTATATGTCTGTTAGGTCTAACCCGTTCATCATATTGTTCTGTTTCCTTGTTGATCTTTGTCTAGTTGTTCTATCTAATGATGTGAGTGGTGTGTTGAATTCTCCAACAATTATTATAGAGATGTCTATTTTTCCCTTCGGTTTTGCCAGAGGTTGTCTCATATATTTTGGGACACCCTGGTTAGGTGCATAGAAATTTATGACTGTTATGTCTTCCTGGTGTATTGTCTCTTTTATTAATATATATAATGGCCTTCTATATCTCATAATGTTTTTGCATTTAAAGTCTGTTTTGTCTGATATGAGTATAGCCACCCCTGCTCTTTTTTGTTTACCATTTGCATGGAGTATCTTTTTCCAACCTTACACTTTCAGCCAGTATATATCCCTGGATCTAAGGTGAGTTTCTTGGAGGCAGCATATGGATGGCTCATGTTTTTTTTTACCCATTCTGCCAGCCTGTATCTTTTGGTTGGAGATTTAATCCATTCACGTTCAGTGATATTACTGTAAATGCATTATTTACTTCCACCATTTTATTCTTTGGTTTTCATATATCATATTTTTGTCCGTATTTTTACTCTTTGATTATCCTTTCTGCTATTCTTTCTTTTCTATACTCTCTTCCAATCCTCTTTCTCCTGTCTTTTTATTTCTGGTTCTAAGTTTTCCTTTACTATTTCCTGCAAAGTTGGATTCTTTTTTATGAACTCTCTTGATTTCTGTTTGTGAATATTTTATATCAACCTTCATATCTGAAGAACAATTTTGCTGGCTAAAGAATTCTCCACTGGCAGTTTTTCTCTTTCAGTATCCTAATTGTATCATACCACTATCTTCTCACCTTCGTAGTTTTTAATGAGAAATCCACACTAAGTCTTACTTATCACATACAAGGTCATCCTTTGTATGTGACAGTTTGCCTCTCCCTTGCTGCTCTCAAAATTTTCTAATTATATTTGACATTTGACATTCTGAATAATATGTGTCTTGGAGTAGGTCTATTCAGATTCATTCTGATTGAGCTATGGTGCCCTTCTTGGACATGTAGGTTCATTTCATTCATGAGATTTGGGACATTTTCAGCTATTATTTCCTCAAATACTCTTTCTGATCCTTTTCCGTTCTCTTCTCCTGGAATTCCCATGACACGTATGTTATTGTGTTTCATGTTGTCATTCAACACTGTGAGCCCCTGCTCAATTTTTTCCATTCTTTTCTTTCTTCAATTTCAGCTGTTCTGTCTTCTGTATCACTTACTCTTTTTTCTATCATTTTGAGTCTGCAGTTTTATGCCTTTAATGTGCTTTTGATCTCGTCTATTGTGTCTTTCATTCTCATGAGCTCTGTTATTTTCTGTTTAGGATTTCAAATTTTTCTTTGTGCTAGCTTGACGTCTTTTTTTTTTAATTTCAATGCCTTCTTGATGTCATTTGTCTCTTTAGTCACATTGTCTTTCAACTCATTAATTAGATTTGGAAATTTGTGTGCATCTTGCTAATTATTTCTCTTAAATTTTGCATCTCTTCTGGGGCTTTGATATATTCCTTTCCTTGGACCATGTCTTCCATTTTCTTAGGATGGCTTGTAATTTTTTGCTGATGTCTAGGTATCTGGTTAGGATGTAGTTTACTCAGATGCTCAAATTCCTTCTCTTTTCTAGGGATTTGGTGACAGGAGCTTGTGTGTTACTGCCGCTCTTTGATTTTTGGCTTGACCTGGATCATTAGGATTTCCCCTGCTAGTTGCTCAAAACTGGGCTCTGGACCCATTAACTGGTTGCAGACCCGCTTCCTAAGGACTTTGGGAGGAAGGCTATAAACACTGGAAAAAGCCTCTCTTACTTAATTTTCCCACTTGCATTCCCTTCGTTTGCCAGCAGATAGCAATCTTTGATAGCCCTCATTTCAATGCCTGGTCAAGGTGCGTTTGTTGCAACACAGCCTGGATCAATGTGACAGAGCTTCTTGCCTGAAGGCTAAGAACCCTGTAATTCAGACTTTCTTGGAGACAGTTCTCCAACCTTGTTTGGCAGCCCCCTCCATTTTCGCAGGTAGGAAATAATTCCACTCCCTTCTGTGTCCTCAACAATCAGTCCTGGGTAGTAGGGAAAGAGATTGAGAGGGTCATATATCTTTAGCTCCTTGCAGGCTCCTAAAGCAAACAATGGCCTGGCCCCTACAGGATCTGGCAGGGCTCCTGGGACACAACATTTGTGGGTCAGAAGCTGAGTCAGCCTTGGGCTGTGTCCCTTCTCTCCCCTTCCCTGGGGCGGGGGGGTGGGGAATCCCTGGAGCCCCCTTTGTCTGTAGCCGCAGGCCCAGGGGCCTGAGAATTCTGAAGTGTCTTTAGCGTGGGGAGGCTGCCGGGCAGCAGCAGCCTTAGCTGCAGCTGTTGTAGAATTTGAGAGAGGTTCAATTATTTGTGTATAGAAAGGCCAGGACTCAGGAATGATTTTGAGAAGGAAAAATGGTTTATTGATGGCTGGCCGGACTCGGGAGCTTTCTGTTTCAATCCCGAGGCCCGAACAAGATTTTTGAGACCCTTTTATATAGAGAGGAAAGGCCAAATGGTCCTTTTGTTTCAGTTCCTAATAGGCTTGAATTAGCATATATCTTCCACATCCTAGGTAAGCATTAAGCATGGACTTCATACATTCTAGATAAGCTTTTAGCACATTTGGTTTGCATTTTCCCTGAATATTTAAAGTTTATAGACTGCATTGTTAAACTGTTTCCTGGGACTGGAGTAGTTGCCATGGTCACCAAGGGCAGGACTGCAGCCTCTTACTGTTTCACATCCACAAGTCAGGACAGACAGCTTAGGCTAAGGTTATCTCTGAAGTGACAAAGAGCCTCCCACCCATAATCCACATCACAGCCACAGGTTTCAACTCACAATTCCATCACGGTGATTCCCTGCCTTTGTCCCTCTCTCCCCTGGGCAATGCCTAGCCTTCGCCTGGTGTCCTAAACTCTAGAAGATCTTTTTTCTAGGCTGTTACAGCCTGTCCTCTAGCTAATTTTCTGGAAGAGAAGAGAATTCTGTGTCTTGCTAGTCCACCATCATCCTGGAAGTCTATACAAATATTCTTGATATATTAAATTGAATAAAAGAAAGAACAAAACACAAAACTTCAGAATACATTGTAGAGCATTGCATCCTAAATATTTCTTGACGTGTTAAAAAAAACACCTTCCACCATCATTTGCTGGGAAAATGGTTTGTGTCTACAAAAAAATAAAAAATAAAAACATAAATGGGAGGGTAACTCTTGATTCAGATGAGATCGTGGCCCTCAACCACGTTAATTAGAAGCAACCATCTTCAGAAGGGTCCTGGCATGGTCCTAAAGCACCAAGCAGCCCACCTGTCCGTCAAACTGTCCCTAACCCTGTGCCGCACAAGTGACCCTTTTGATGTCTGGAGAACCCTAGGATGCCCCTTAGGTCTTTAGGCAATGGCAGGAGCAGTGGTGGGATACACCAGAAATGATCATCACTCCACATGGAAAACTTTGTACCCAGGTACTCCTGGGGGAGGAGGAAAACAGGACACTTGAGCAAGAGTTCAAAGAACCATTGGTAAGTTTTGTCTGAAATGCATGTTGCTTTTAGAATGTGTTCCATTATATCTAAATAATTTAACAAGGCTCTTGCTTTGTGTTTGATTTTATCTGTATCTGAATTAGTACAACAATCTTAAATATACTACGAAGTAAAACTGCCACTCCAGGAAAATCCAGTGTTTATCCCAAATCCCCAAGGAACCTCAGGACTCCCAGCCAAGAGTGGTCCTTATGGAAAGGATACTTTTGCCCATGATTGATATCTTCATGAATGTTATGGAAAGAAGTATTTGATAGAAATTGATAATATAAATTGATCACTCCTTTCTGGCAATCAGTTTAGAAAGTCAACAGCCAGGTTTTCCTAGGTACTAACTCTTAGTATTACTCTATCAGGACACCTGATAATTTATAGTGAAAGGAATTCAAAATTTCATCTGAAAGGAATGTCACTACAACTGAGAAGAAAGTTTCCTGGTCAACCTTCTGACATACCTGGCATTAATTTTTTCCTCATCCTTATCCTTGCAGATAAGACTCATCATGATCAGGGCTCATCAGAGGACCTGGCTGCAGAGAAGAAAGCAAAAAGGGTTTTCATATACTGCTGTGAGCGCTTTGGTTGGTTCTGTCCTGGAATCATGATTTTGATATTTGGATTTGTTGTACTGGCTTCGTACATGGATCATGACGCTTTCTCCCCTGGAAAGGCAATTTTACAAGTTTACAATTTCTTTAGTCACTTTTATAGCAGTAGCTACTCTTGAAGTATGCCAGAATCCTGAGGAATCCAGCACTACTGGACTAGAAGAATCATCGAAGTTTCAAATGGCCCAGAATCGATTTGCAATGCGAACAGCCCCCCCTTGTATTAACCTTGGATGTCTTTGAGTCATTGGACTTTTAAATATTCTCCTGAGCATTTTTAAATAGAAATGAACTGTGGCTTCTAATAAGCTTCTTATCTGATTTGGAAAATTCTTGTTCCTTATTATCTTTCTGAGATCTTCCCTCCTGTGGTGGAAGCCCTTCTCTCAAATTCATGCAGATGCCGGACCTGCTTCCTCCTCCCTGTTGGAGCAACCACCAGGCTTCCCGCGCTCTTCCTGCCATCCCGGAAGGCCCAGCTGCCGCCTCTCACTCTGGGTCCTCACCTCTTCTCGTGCAGATTTGAAGGTGCTTGGAGATGCCCGTCCCACCTGGGGTGCTCGGCCCACAGCCCTCCATCCTTGCAATGTCCCGTTCTTCTCTCCCCATCGGATACCCACTTCTGTGACCAGGTCCTGTACCTTGTCATCTCTGCTACCTGGGAGACCCCAAACATCATCTCCCCACAACCCTCCTATTGGTCTTGATCACTTTCTCTTGAACCCCTGACTTGATAATTATCTAATGTCCTTCAGTTGTCTGACATTTGCCAGTCTGCTCTGTCTGCAAATGTGCATGGACTATTTTTACCTCATTGGACTCTCTTTAAGACACCCCCTATTTCTCTCCCTATTTTATTTTAACTCTACATGCTTACTAACGTGTATACAGAATGCATCCACCTGTGTACATAGGTACAAAGACACAAATATCTCAGGGAGAAAAATAAGGTAATAAGTTCACCTGGGTTCTTTTTTTCTTTCTTTCTTTCTTTCTTTTCTTTTAAATGTTACATTCAAAAAATATGAGGTCCCCATTTACCCCCCACCCCACCCATGCCACCCCTCCCCAATCAACAAACTCTTCCATCATTGTGGCACATCCACTGCACCTGGCGAATACATTCTGGAGAACCGCTGCAGCCCATGGACAGTGGTCCACATTGTACTTCACACTCTCTCCCAGTCCACCCAGTGGGCCACGACAGGACACACAACATCCAGCATCCATCTCTGCAGCATTACCTAGGACAACTCCAAATCCTGAAAATGCCCCCACACCATATCTCTTCTTCCCTCTCCCGACCATCAGTAGCCACCATGGCCACCCTCTCCACATCACTACTACAATTTCTTCCCTTATTAATCACAATAGTTCCCCAGCAGAACACCAGTAAGTCCACTCTAATCCATACTCTATTCCTCCATCCTGTGGACCTGGGATGGCTATGTCCAGTCTCCCTCTTCATCAAGAGGGGTTTAGATTCCATATGGATGATGGACGCAATTCTCCTGCTTACAGCTGTAGGCAGTCTTGGCTCCCTGGTATGGTGGTTGACCCTCTTCACCTCCCTTTGTCACCTGCCCAGGGTAAGTCCAAGAAAACAGAGGGTAGGAGTTGCAAGTGTGCTCAGGCCCAGGGCCTGGCTGTCACATGGACAGGTCAGAGATTCAGATCTCCTGAGTATACACTAACCCAAAAGCAAAACACAGGTCCGGTAAAAGTGATAGAAGAGGAATGTGTAGAAAGGTTATATCTGAGTCCAACTCCATCACACTCAGGAACAGAAACTCCAAAGTAGGGCCAACTGACATGGTCCTGAACTCCAGAGCCATCTGCCTTGACCGTAGAACCTGTGGGTTGCTGCAGCCCTCAGGAGAACCAGCACCTGGGTTTCCATCTACCTTGGCTGTCTCTGGTACCCTGCTGAGGCATGCATAAGCATCACCCCCCTGATGACCTCCCGACTCTTTTTTGGAGACTCTTAGCCATATAAACTCACTTGTCCTTTCCATTTCCCCCTTTTTATCCAAAGTCAAAATGCAGTTTTTAACGCCTGATATTACATGTAGGCTGAGATATTCTGCCAGTCTGAGTTGACCTCTTTGTTCATGGTCTTTTTCTAGTTACATCATCAGCTGGTGCTTGGTAGTAATCCTTCGGTGGCAGGGAGGCTTATCCCCGGGAGTCATGTCCCATGCTGAGGGGAAGGCAATGCATCAGTATGCTGAGTTTGGCTTAGAGAGTGGCCACATTTGAGCAACATGGAGGCTCTCAGGAGATAACTCTTAGGCATGCCACAGCTATAGGTCTAGTTCATATTTCAGGCACACAGGCTCATAATTGGAGCCATCAGTATCAAGGGCTCATCGTTGGACCATCCATCTTTATTGATCTTTGCCATTGCACTTGGGGGATTGTTGTTGTTCCATTGGGGAATGTGATAGAGCTCCCCTGGTCAGGAATTCAGCACTCTCTCATCTGTTGTTTCCAACTGAAACCACTATGAAAATATCCAAACCTTTCTATGTACCCTGTATACATGCCCTGGAGAACTCTCTCCCAACCTTGTGCAGCCCACCAATGACACCCCACACAAGTGCTCCCCCCCCCAACTATGGTTGAACCCATAGTTGAACCTCTCTGTAGTCCAAAACTTCTTCAATAAGGAAGCCCAATATATCGCCAGGTTCTCTTAATAGAAAAATAGAATATAGTGATGGGTTTAAAGGTTAGATATAGAATACATAGAAATTTAGAAAAATTAAATAAAGGAAAAATAAATTGGGGTATCAAAGAAATGAAAAAATGAAAAAGCTTTGTTTTTGACATTTTGCCTTTCATTACTGCTACAAGTGTTGCCCTGTATGTACAGTGGCAAGGCAATTTCTTCCATTTCTTCCTCAGTGTCAACCTCCTTTCTTTTTTTTTTTTTTTCCTGATTATTAAGTATCTCTTGACATAAGTTTTAGGTCACAGTAATTTACATATACAACATATGGTACTCCCACATATCCAACATCAAACTCTTTGTCCCTTCCCCAACAGTGATCTTTTTACATGTTCATATTATATTTGCTGCAGCTAATGTACAGATATTGAAATAATAGCTTCCAAGCATGGTTCCATTTAGGTTTACATTATGGTTTATATTTTAGATGATAAAATTTTCTAAATTTTTAGTTATCTTATGTTTTACATTATGGTTTACATTTTAGCCTATAGACTTTTATATATTTTTGGTGTAATTTAACAGGACCTATATCCATCACTGCATGATCTTATGGAGCACTTCCATTGCCCCACTGTTACCCTGATTCCATGTATTCAACACCTCTTTCCTTCTCCCCTCAGGGACCACCATGACAATCAATCTTCATATTCAGAGATACTTGCAAAAATGTTGAGGGCTTCACATACTTGACTACCCTAATCCATTGGGAGCCAACAATTCTCTCAAGAGATACAATTCCCTCTGTTTGAGAATGTCAGTCCTCCCCAGGATATGGGTATACCTTCACTTTCATTGTATGGGTCTCCACCCAATGATATAATCCACTATGACAAAATGAGCACTCACACACTCCCCAGAAGCTTTCCCTATGTCAGATGCCACCCCGCCTTAAGCATCCCAAGTAGGCAAACTTCCATATTACATTCTCTAAAGAGTTTTCTCTGCACCACAATTTCAACCACATACCTGACAATCTCCCATGATCAAATGTTCCTCTCACCCTCTCCCCAGTTTCTTGGGCAATCTGACCCATCCTCCCATTCCTAGCACCCCTAAAGCCCATGCAGCCCCACCCTAAGTTATCCCTATGCCCCCATTTTATCCCTTCCCTGTACAAATACTTACCTCCCATTTATCATAGATTTCACCCAAGTAGCTGTTAGCTCACAACCTTCCTCTACCCTCCAACTACCTTAAAGTTTATCATCCAGTCTCTAACTCTCTGAGACACCTTGATTTACTTGTTTCATATCAAAGAGGCCATGTAGTATTTGTCCTTCAATGCCTGGGTTGCTTCACTCAACATAAGGTCCTCAAGATTCACCACGTTATCACATGTGTTTTTACTGTATTTGTTCTTATAGCTGAGTAGTATTCCATTGTATGTATATACCACATTTTATTTATCCATTCATCTGTTGATGGGCATTTGGGTTGATTCCAACTTTTTGCAATAGTGAATAGTGCTGCTATGAACATTGGTGTGCATATATCGGTTTGTGTCCTTGTTTTTGGATCTTCTGGGTATATACCCAGCAGTGGAATTGCTGGGTCATATGGCAAATCTATAGCTAGTTTTTTGAGAAACCGCCAGGCTGTCCTCCAGAATGGCTGGATCCTTCTGCATTCCCACCAGCAGTGGATGAGTGTTCCCATTCCTCCACATCCTCTCCAGCACTTGTAGTCTTCTGATTTTTTGATAGCTGCCAGTCTTATGGGAGTAAGATGGTATCTCATTGTTTTTTTTTAATTTGCATTTCCCTAATAGCTAGGGATTTTGAGCATTTTTTCATGTGTTTTTTAGCCATTTGTATATCATCTTGGAGAAGTGTCTGTTCAAATCTTTTCCCCATTTTTTAAATGGGCTCTTTGTCTTTTTATTTTCAAGATATAGGAGTTCTTTATTTATGCAAGATATAAGTCTCCTATAAGATATATGGTTACCAAATATTTTCTCCCATTGTGTAGGCTCTCTTTTCATTTTCTTAACAAACTTCTTTGAGGTGCAGAAGGCTGTAATTTTGAGGAAGTCCCATTTATCTATTTGTTCTTTGGCTGCTCGTGCTTTTGGTGTGAAGTCCATGAAGCCTTTTCCTATTACAAGGTCCTGTAGATGCTTCCCTACTTTGCTTTCCAAGGTCTTTATGGTCTTGGGTCTTATATTTAGGTCTTTGGTCCATCTTGAGTTGATTTTTGTATAACGTGTGAGTTGGTAATCCTCTTTCATTCTTTTACATATGGATATCCAGTTCTCCAGGTACCATTTGTTGAAGAGGCCATTCTCTCTCCCCTGGGTTCTCGTGAACTCTGAATCCCTGCCACAAGCGGGCTTCACCACTGTTTGTCTCTTTCTGTCCCCTCCCTCCTTCAGCTCAGGCCGGAGACTGCCAGATACTGTCCTAAGATCCCTGACAAAAATGCTTCCTTCTCCCCCAATTGACATTGGAGCTCCAAAATGACAAAGCCATTTTGCCAGGCTGCCCACTCGCTCTAGAAATCACACCCGTCCACAGGCCCTGCCCAGCAGTCCTTGCCGGCCTCGCTCCACATTATGAAGGGAGAGCCCGGAACTAGGGCCTCTGAGGAGCACTTCTGTCGACACAGACAAAGTGAAGGAAACTGAAGGACGTGGAGAGGTTCCAGGGACTAGCTCACAGAAAACAATCTGTCAACTCCTACATTTCAGACATGTGGGAGCACATATCACATTTAACCAAATAAGAATAGGATGTAGTAAAGGATCAGCAAGACAAACACAAGAGCCTTGAAAATATCAAATGAGGGCAGAAATGAAAACCAAAAACTTTTGGAAATAAGGTGAGGTAGTATATGCCAGGAGAACCACTTATATTGGGGAAAATAGAAATCAATGTTCAACAATAGGGAATTTCAAAAAAGAGATACAATAGAACATGACAAACACTTGACTATCACTAAAACTGATATGGAAAAAGATGTAAATGTAATAGGAAATCATTGCTCCTGATTGTTTCTAAAAGGTGGAATGATGACTTTTATTTGAACTTGGACATTGTATTTTCCAAAATTTTCTCCAAAATTTTCTGGAGTTGGGTGCCTTGTCAGTAGGCCCTACTTTGGAATTTGTGCTCCTGAGTGTAATGGAGTTGGACTCAGATGTGGCCTTACTACACATGCCTCATCTGTCTCTTTTACTGAACATGTGTTTGGATCTGAAGTTGGTGTATACTCAGGAGACTTGAATCTCCAGACTGGCCATGTGCCAGCTGGGCCCTGAGCCTCAACAGAATTGCAACTCCTATTCTCTGGTTCTTCGGACCTGCCCAGGTCAGCTAACAGGAAGGTAAAGATGGTCAACCACCACACCAGGGAACTGAGAGTGCCTACAACTGCAAGCAGGAGAATCGCATTCATCAGCCATGTAGGATCTAAGCCCCCTCTCAATTTAGAGGTGGAATGTCCATCACCATCCCAGGGTCCACCGGATAGAGGAATAAAATATGGATTAGAGTAGACTTACTGGTATTCTACTATAGAACTATTGTGACTCTAGCAATGGAAGAAATTGTATCATGGATTTGGAGACAGTGGCCATGGGAGCAGTGCTCCTGAGAGCAGGGAGAGGAAAGAGGAGATGTGATGTGGGGGCATTTTCTGGACTTGGAGTTGTCGTAAATGGTATCGCAGGGTCAGATACTGGACATTATACCCTGCCATAACCCACTGAATGGACTGGGGGAGAGTGTAAACTATAATGTAAACCATTATCCCTGTGATGCAGGAGTGCTCCAAAATATATTCACCAAATGCAGTGAATGTGCCAGTGATGAAAGAGGCTGTTAAAGTGGGAGGAGTGGGGCGGGAGTAGGGTGTGGGGTATAGGGAACCTCTTCTATTTTTTAATGTAATATTTTTTGTAATCTATCTTTAAAAAGAAAGACCATAAAAAACATAAAAAATTTTTTTAAAAAAAGAGCATTGGGAAAATATTACTACTGTGGATCAGATGTAGCTCAAGTGGCTGAGCACCTGCTTCCCATGCATGAGGTCCTGGGTCCAATCCCCAGTGCTTCCTAAAAAAAAAAAAAAATTACTACTAATTATAGTCCATATCTTACATTTGGTGTATTTTTCCCCCAACCCACCTGATTATTTAACATCCTGTAGTAGTACTATAAATTTATTATAGTTGATGAGAGAACATTCTCATATTTTTCCTCTTAACCTCAGTGCATCTTCCACCACTGGATTCCCTGTGTTACACATCTCGTGTTTTGTACAATCCACTCGAAGAGTACACGTAGTGGCTCTCATTTTCATCACAGTGTTGTGCTGTAATCACCTCGGTCAATTTTAGCATGTTTTCATTACTCCTAAAGGAAAAATCCCATACCTCCTTAGAATTGATATAGTATCTTCTTTGCCATTGTTGCAGAAATATTACAATATTACTGTTAACTATCATCCATAAGTTACATCAGTTGTAATTTTCCCATGTATCACCATATTCTTAACACTTTGTAAAAGGACATTCTTATATTTATATTATTAACCACAATCTTCACCAACCACCAAAATCACTATGTTATACATACCCTAGATTATTCTCTAGTCTCCTCTCAATTGACTTATATATCTTGACATTATTTTTAAAATGACTATTAGCCTCTTGCCTTTATTTCTCCATCAAAAAACAGGGATAGATGCTCTAGACCTGCATTTTTGATACTGAAAATATGTAAGAAAAACACCCAAATCCCCAACTTTCCAAACATTTTCTGATAGTCTTTTCTCCATATATCCAGGGTTTTTTCTTTCAACCTCTTCTTACCATTTAGAATTTTCCATTTGCCTTTATGAAATTTCTTTGGAAATGAAAAAGGAAAATATTTCACACATCATACTCTTTTTATTATCTAAAATTATTGGTCTCCAATCTGGAAACAATCTAAGTATCCATTAACAGGAAATGCAGTAAAAACCTGTATTATAGGGAGCCTGTGTAGCTCAGGGGTTGAGCAGTGGTTGGGAGACCCCCAAGCCACTATGTCAAACAGCCCATTCTCTCACCACATGGCCTGTCTTTCTTGTCACTTTCTCTAGCATGTCTTCCTTAACAATTCTCGAATGTGGTGGAGTTATCCAATGTCACTACAACTGAGAAGACACATTGCTGGTCAACCTTCTGCTGTACCTGGCATTAACTTTTCTCTCGACCTTATCCCTACAGATGAGACTCATCACGACATGGGCTCATGAGAGGACCTGGTAGCCGAGAAGAAAGCAAAAAGGGTTTTCACGTAGTTGCTGGGAACACTTCTGTTGGTTCTTTATTGGAATAATGATGTTGATTTTTGGAATTGTTGTGGTGACTTTGTACCAGAATCATGAAACTTTCTCCTTTGGAATGGCAATGGTCATTTCTTCTTTGATTTCTTTAGTCATTTTTTGAGGATTAGTCACTCTTCAAGAATGCCAGAACCCCAGGGAATCCAGCATCATCCAACTAGGAGAAATATCATGACTTAGAATTATCCAGACTGTATTTGCTGCAACAAAAATCAGGACCTGTAGCTGTTTGATATGGTTATGAATTCCAAAAATAGATATTGGATTATGTTTGTAATCTGGTCTGTACCTGGGTTTGATTAAATTATGATTAGGGCTTTGACTGAGCCATGTCATTAGGGTGTTGAGTCCCCACCCCTTAATGGGTAGGAACTCACAGATAAAAGACATGGCAAAGGATAGAGCTGAGGGTTTTTGATGTCGGAGTTTTGATGTTGGAGTTTGATGCTGAAGTCTTAAGCTGGAGCCCTGGGAAGTAAGCTCACAGAGGAAAGAGAAGCCAGCCCCAGGAAGAGAGGAAACCTGAGCCCAGGAAGAAGTAAGCTCTGGAAAGAAAGGAAACCTGAACCCAGAGAGAAGCAAGACCTTAAAAGGGAGGAACCCAGGAAGCCTGAACCCTCACAGATATCGGCAGCCATCTTGCTCCAACATGAAGATAGACTTTAGTGAGGGAAGTAACTTACGCTTTATGGCCTGGTATCTGGAAGCTCCTCCCCCAAATAAATACCCTTTATAAAACCAACCAATATCTGGTATTTTGCAGCAGCACACCTTTGGCTGACTAATACAGCACCTGACTATAATATTATATTATTATTAAACCTGAAATGTCTTTGGGCCCTTGGGCATTTTTAAAAGCTCCTGAGCATTTTTTAAATTTGAGGTTTTTTAAAATTTTTAATTTTTTAAAATTTTGTTCATCCTGAGCATTTAAAAATAGAAATCAACTCTGGCTTCTAAACACTTGTTATGACTTGTGGAAAGTTCTTTTTCCCTATTGTCTCTGTGAAATCTGTCCTCCTGCAGAAGCCCTTCTCTCTCTAATTCATGCAGCTTCCTCTTTCCTGCTGCAGCAACGACCAACCTTCTTGTTCCCTCTCATCATCACTGAAGGGCTGCTGCCTCTCACTCGGCTCCGACATCTCCTCCTCCAGATTTTGATACCCACAGAGATGACTGTCCAACACCCCAAGTGCTCAGCTCACAGCCCTCCTCCCCTGCGATGTCCTGTTCTCTCCCCATCAGACACCCACTTCCTTGATCTTGTTCTGTACCAGGTCCTCACTGCCATCTAAGAGACCCCAAACCATCATTTCACCACACGCTCCCTATCATTCTTGATCACTTTCCTGGGTAGTCCTCACTTGACAATTCTCCAACATGATGGTAGTCTCCAACCTTTGGGTGTCCCAGGCTCTTTCCTCTCCTGCAGTGCATTGTCTTTCTACTTGTCCTACTTGGGTTCCTTCTAGGAAATAACTCCTGCCCCTTTTAATTCTGTGACCCAGCTCCCATGTGAACCTAATTAAATTGATGTATTCACCTGAATACTTGAGTCCAAAGAGTTAAACATCTTGGAGTCAATCACACAAGAAGGTTGAAAGGTTTCCTTTAAAATCATGGTCATTAACCTCAAGTGGCCTTTTCCACTGCTCTCCTGCCTCTTTGACATGTCCCCCATTTCTTCACCTCTCGCTGGAGACTGGAAAATTCTTTTCTAAGATAATTGGCCAAAGAGAAGTCTGGCCTTCTCTTGAGAGAGACATTTAGGGGAGTCCCAAGTTGAATGAGATTAGTTACCCTATGGCTGCTCAGTACTCACCTTAGAAACCCCATCAGTCAACGAGCCCTTCTGCCTTGAGTGCCTCACTCTGAAATATGAAGAAAGAGCCCAGAAACTAGCATCTTTGTGGAACTCCTCAAAGAGTCATGGAGAACTTGGAGACTGTGCAAGGAGCAGTGATAGAAACAGATCTCCTTCCACTTGTAACTAGCACTGCAGACACATAAAACATACTGCATAAATGAAATAGGAATAATGAGTGTTACTAAGGATCAGTAAGAAAAAAGCATGAGGTCTTGGAATTTGAATATGAGGGCACAAATTAAAAATCCAGGGGCGCGGATGTGGCTCAAGCAATTGAGCACCTGCTTCCCACATGGGAGGTCCCAGATTCGGTTCCCAGTGCCTCCTAAAAACAATAAAAAAAGACAAACGACAGGCAAACAAATGGGGCAACCAACTCAGGGGAGCTAATGTGGCTTAGTGGTTGGGCACCAGCTTCCCACATACGAGGCCCCAGATTCAATCCCCCACCCAGGACCTAAAAAAATTCAAATAAAAAATTTTGTAAGGTAAAGATGAGGGAATTTATTCACAAACAATTCATAAGGGGAAAACTGAAAAAAAAATCATATACACTAAAACATGACATTGAATCATTTACTATCTCTAAAACTTATATGAAAAGGATATAACCACAGTAGGAAGTCATCATTATAATGATAATTGTTTCTGGGAGGTGGAATAACTAATGATATTTGTACTTTATTTCTTATATTTTCTAAAATTTCCCCAAACATTGTAATCCCAAAACACCAAATTGTTATAAAATGAAATAGCCATTATATATTTTTAAAATGATATAGCCATTGTGCATGTGCGTATATATATATATAATCCCAGTGGTTTGTTGGGAGGTTACAGGAAATGAAAACACCCTTCCAAAAGAGGACATTTCTGTGCCATCTGGGGTTAGACAGGGAAAGCAGGCTATTTAGGTACATAGTAATTCCTGTGCCATTTTTCCATACTAGAAATTCCTTGGTACAATTTTAAAAACAGCTATAAGTTTTTGCCTTTCTTTTTCAATCATTTGTATGTGAATATGCGCCTTAGATGTTTTTGAACTGTTTTGTACTTAGACTGAAAATCTGTCAAGGGCCAAAATTATGTCAAAAGCAGCTCTATATCATTCTAGTTTGCATGTGTATATGTCAAGATCTGTTTCTCTACATTTAAACCTTTTTTCTTCTTGCAGAGGAAACATTGTCCTGTTACAATGGTAATTTCAAAAGAAATGAGAAGGGAATCAAAATGGTACAAATTGATCACAAAGAAGGCAGCAATGGCAGAAATGAAGAAGAAAAGTCATATAGAAAACAAGTAGCAAAATGACAGAAGTAAGTACTTCCTTATCAGTGGTTACTTTTAATGTCAATGGTTTAAACTCTCCAGTTAAAGGCAGAGATTGGAAGAAAGGTTAAAAAAACATGATCCAACTATATGCTGTCTACAAGGGACTCACTTTATATCCAAAAATATAAATAGGTTGAAATAAAAGGGTGGGAAAAGATATTCCAGGCAAATGGTAAACAAAAGGTTGTTGGGGTGTCTTTACTAAAATCAGATAAAATAGACTTTAAAAAATTGTTACAAGAGACAAAGAAAGACATATAATGATAAATGATAAAGAGATCAATCTGTCAGAAACATATAACAATTACAACCATAAACATTCCTAACAAGAGTCCCAAAATAAATGAAGGAAAAACTGATAGAACTGAAGGAAGAGGATTCAATAAAGTGATAATTTCATATTTTTCTGAAACTGGCTTCCTCTCATTTTTCCCTATTGCATTTCCTCTTTTTCCCTCTCTTGTAAAACTTTAAAGATTAAGTGATCAAAATATCATCTGATTGTTTTACAAGTACTCTGGGAAAATCTAGTCCAGATAAACAAAATTGTTTAAAAGAAAGAAAGCTAAAGTTAATAAACTATGTCTCTTTTTTTTAAAAGGTTTATTTTATTTATTTCTCTCCCCCGCCCCAGTAGTCTGCTCTCTGTGTCCATTCGCTATGTGTTCTAATGTGACCGTTTCTATCCTTATCAGCGGCACCGAGAATCTATGTTTCTTTTTGTTGCATCATCTTGTTGTATGAGCCCTCTGTGTGTGTGGCACCATTCCTGGGCAGGCTGAACTTTCTTTCATGCTGGGCGGCTCTCCTTACGGGGCGCACTCCTTGCGCGTGGGGCTCCCCTACACGGGGGGCACATCAGCACTTCAGGTGGGCCAGCTCCACACAGGTCAAGGAGGCTAGAGGTTTTAACCACAGACCTCCCATGTGGTACACAGATGCCCTATCCACTGGGCCAAATCTGCTTCCTGATGTCTCTTTTTACGGACACTGAAAAACATATTTCCATCAAAGCTTTTATTATTATAGCTAAGAGATGAGAAAAAGTTTAAGTTTAAAGCCTCTAAAATTAGTTTACCATATAAAAATAATGTTAGCACATTATTTTGGTTTGCTTAAGACGAGGGCTAAGAAATATCAGCTATGTACAGCAAGAGGAACAGCTTTTGAGAAGTGAATAATTTTCTTGTTTACTTGTTTGTCTGTTTTTTGTTTATTATTATTATTGAAATAATGGAAATGCTCCAGTAATGATTGAAATGATGTGTGCACAACTATGTGATTATACCAAATACCATTGATTGTACATTTTGGCTGAGTGGTTTGCTTTATTAATATGTACCAATGTGATTGACTTGTTTGAATGTCCAGGAGATAAAATATATAGAAAAAATATTGGGAAAAAAAAAGACCAGGGCTAAATTTTTCATGATTTAAATTTCTTATACTCCCTTTTTTTAAAAAAAAAAAAAAAAAACTGATTTAAATAAGTTACCACTATTCCAATAACTACTTTAAAATGACATGTGTAAATTTATATTCAGCTAGAGGATTGTGGGAAGATGGTGACAGACTAATAGGCAGAGCTCAATGCTCTCACAAAAACAACAGAGAAAGAGCCGAAAGCTGCCCGAGGGACCTGCTTTGTGGGTCAGAAGGCCAGGACAGTGCTACACAACTCCCAGGAGTGTGAGGGACAGAGAGATGAAGGGGCCAAAATGTCAAACGTGAGTTACCAAGCCTCCATGGCAGCCAGGATGGGCTCTCCTGCCCCACCCCCACCCCTACCTCCAAGATATTAAGCTGGGGTAAAACTCCCGGCTCACTCCAGCCAATTGAGAGGGGAGCAGACATCTTCCTCCCTGTCAGCTGTTTCAAGGGTAAGGGAGGGGAGGTTGGAATGCTTTTCTTCAGGGAGTTCAGGCAGCAGACCCAACTTTGAATCTCTGATCTGGAGATTCAACACAGGAAAACAGAAAAGCCCAGACTGAAACATCTCCATGCAAAGATGTGCTGACTAGCACCATCTGCTGGCCTGAATGGAAATTGTGTGGACAAAAACTGTTGGCACCCTGTGTATCCAACCCTAAGACGAAAATCTGTGCCCCACTAGTGAGTCTCTGACCCTATTTTGAAAACTTAAGCTGGGAAATTTTAACACCTTGAGTAAGTTGAACCAAATATCAAAGAAGAGCTGTGAAAACAACAACAACAACAATAGGCAAGAGGGAGAAATTAGCCATCAGAGTAAATTCACCAACATATTCAGATGCCTAGACATCAGCAAAAAATTACAGGCCATACTAGGAAACAGGAAGATATTGCCCAGCCAAAAGAACAAAACAGGGAAACAGATGTGACTCAATTCATAGGGCGTCTGCCTACCATATAGGAGGTCCGGGGTTCAGTACCCAGGGCCTCCTGACCTGTGTGGTAAACTGGCCAACACACAGTGCTGCTGCCCACAAAGAGTGCTGTGCCATGCAGGGGTGTCCCCCACGTAGGGGAGCCCCACATGTAAGGAGTGTGCCCTATAAGGAGAGCTGCCCTGTGCAAAAAAAAGCACAGCCCACCCAGGAGTGGTGCCACACACATGGAGAACTGACTTAGCAAGATCACACAACAAAAAAGAGACACAGATTCCCAGTGCCACTGACAAGAATGCAAGCAGACACAGAAGAACACACAGTGAATGGACACGAGAGCTGACAATGGGGGGAGGGGGAGAAGGGGAGAGAAATAAATAAAAATAAATCTTTTTAAAAAAACAAAGCAAATACCTTGAAAAGATACAGAATTTAATACAAGTAATCAGTGATAATCACACAACTCTACTAAATCACTTCAAAGAATTTAAAGAAAATATGACTAAAGAAATATAGGATATTAAGAAGATACTGGGAGAGACTAAAGAACAATTTGAAAGTCTTCAAAGAAAAGTAACAAACCTTATGGGAATGAAAGACATGATGGATGAGATTGAAAATACATTAGAGGAACATAAGAGCAGATTTGAATTGCTTGAAGACAGAATTAGTGATTTCAAAGACAGAACATCTGAATTGGAAAAGACAGGAGAAAAGAAAGAGAAGAGAATGGAAAAAATGGAACAAGTTCTCAGGGAATTGAATGACAATGCAAAATGCACAAATATTCACATTATTAGTGTCCCAGAAGGAGAAGAGAATGGAAAAGGGGCAGAAAGAATATTTGAGGAAATAATGACTGAGAACTTCCCAACCCTAATGAAGGACAATGTATCTCAAACAGAATAAATCTGAATAGAACTTCCCCAAGACACCTACTATTCAGAATGACAAATATCAGAGATAAGGAGAGGATTCTGAAAGCAGCAAAAGAAAAGAGAAGCATCACATACAAGCAAAACTGAATAGGATTAAGTGTTAACCTCTCATCAGAAGCCATGGAGGAGAGAAGAAAGTGGTATGATGTATTTAAGGTACTGAAAGAGAAAAACTGCCATCAAGAATTCCCTATCTGGCAAAGCTGTCCTTCAAAAATGAGGGTGAGTTCAAAGTCTTCACAAACAAACAAAAACTGATTGAATATGTTACCAAAAGACCAGATTTGCAAGAGATACTAAAGGAGGTGCTGAAGTCTGAAAAGATAAAACAAGGATAAGAGATTTGAAGAACAGTTTAGAAATGAAGATTATTAGGAAGTAGGAAGGGTAAACTAAAGGATAAGAAGACAGACAATAAAATGATATGACAACAGAGAGCTAAAGGACAAAATGGATGAAATAAATAATACCTTTACGGTAATAGCATTGAATGTTAATGGATTCAACTCCCCAATCCAAAGTCATCGACCGATAGAAAGGATAAAAAATATGAGCAGTCTATATGGTGTCTACAAGAGACCCACCTCAGGTATAAGCAAAAAACCAGGTTAAAAGTGAAAGGTTGGAAAAAGGTATTACATGCAAATAGTAACCAAAAAAGAGCTGGAATAGACCAGATAAATGTAAAATAAGAACATTATAGTATATGAACAATAATTACTCAGTGCAACTGGCAAATTGTTCCTATGATCCATATTCTGCAATTTCTTTTCATGTAAAATAAACACAGGCTTTAAATCAAGGAGGACAGGAGAAGAGATACATTTTTGGATACTTCATTTTTCTTTAACCCTTTCTTTTTTATTTT
Source organism: Dasypus novemcinctus (assembly GCF_030445035.2). Classification (NCBI taxonomy): domain Eukaryota; kingdom Metazoa; phylum Chordata; class Mammalia; order Cingulata; family Dasypodidae; genus Dasypus; species Dasypus novemcinctus. Next base: position 61,993,054 of record NC_080695.1, read on the forward strand.
TTAAAGATTTATTTATTTATTTATTTCTCCCCTCCCCCCCCCACCCCACTTGTCTGTTCTCTTTGTGTATTTGCTGCGTGTTCTTCGTCCGCTTCTGTTGTTGTCAGCGGCCCGGGAATCTGTGTGTCTTTTTGTTGCATCATCTTGTTGTGTAGCTCTCCGTGTGTGCGGCACCATTCCTGGGCAGGCTGCGCTTTCTTTCATGCTGGGTGGCTCTCCTTAAGGGGCGCACTCCTTGCGCGTGGGGCTCCCCTACGCGGGGGACACCCCTGCGTGGCAGGGCACGCCTTGCGCGCATAGCACTGCGCATGGGCCAGCTGCACGCGGGTCAAGGAGGCCCGGGGTTTGAACCGTGGACCTCCCATGTGGTAGACTGACGTCCTAACCACTGGGCCAAGTCCGCCGCCCTTTAACCCTTTCTTATTCATACTCTTTAATTAAAATAATCTATCTTGATCAATAATGATTTTTTAACTTTATTTTGTACATTTAATAATTGAAAATATAAACTAAAAAGAAAATATAGTTGAATAAAAACATACATTTCACAGTTAAATATACTGGATGCATATAAATTTTTTCTTGAATAATACAATATGTTACACAATATATTTGGTTCATAGTAATGCAATCATACAGTATTTGTCCTTTTGTGTCTGGCTTGCTTCACTCAACATAATGTCTTCCAGGTTCATCCATGTTGTCATATGCTTTACAACTTCATTTCTTCTTACAGCTGCATAATATTCCATTACGTGAATACACCAGTTTATCCATTCATCTGTTGATGGGCACGTAGGTTGTTTCCAACTTTTGGCAATCATTAATAATGTCACTATTAACATCAGTGTGCAGATGTCTGTTTGTGTCTCTGCTCTCAGTTCTTCTGGATATATACCAGTAGTGGTATTGCAGGATCACATGGCAACTCTATATTCAACTTCCTTAGGAACTGCCAAACAGTCCTCCACAGTGGCTGTACCATTCTGCATTCCCACCAACAGTGAATAAGTGTTCATATCTCTCCACACCCTCTCCAAAACTTTTAGTTCTCTCTTTTTAATAGTGGTCATTATGCTAGGTGTGACATGATATCTCATTGTAGTTTTGATTTGCATTTCCCTAATCATTAGTGATGTTGAGCATCTTCATGTGTTTTTTTGTCATTTGACAAATGTCTATTCAAGACTTTTACCCACTTTTTAATTGGGTCATTTGTCTTTTTGTTGGTGAGTTGTAGCATCTCTTTATATATCCCGTATATTAAGCCCTTATCAGATATGTGATTTCCAAATATTTTCTCCCAGTAGTTGGCTGCCTTTTCACCCTTTGACAAAGTCCTGTGAGCTGCAAAAGTGTTTAATTTCGAGGCAATCCCATTTATATATTTTTTCTTTTGTTGCACGTGCTTTGGGTGTAAGGTCCAAGAAACCACCACCCACTACTATCTTGAAGATGTTTCTCTACATTTTCTTTAGTAGTTTTATGGTCCTGGCTTTTATATTTAGGTCTTTGATCCATTTTAAGATGATTCTTATATAGGGAATGAGATAAAGGTCCTCTTTCATTCTTCAGTTATAGATATCCAGTTGTCCCAGCACCATTTGTTGAAGAAACTATTTTGTCCCATTAACATTAACTTGGTAACTTTGTCCAAAAGTAGTTCACTGTATAGGTGAGGGTTTATTTCTGGATCCTCAATTCTACTCCACTGATTGATGTGTCTATCTTTATGCCAGTACCATGCTGTTTTCACCACTATAGCTTTGTAATATGTTTCAAGGTCAGGCAATGAAATTCCTTCCACATCATTCTTTTTTAGAATGCTTTTGGCTCTTCAGGTACACTTTGCCTTCCAAATGAATTTGGTAGTTGGCAGGGATCAGTAATGATTTAGCATGGCAACTAAACAAGATTTTGAACAAGATTTTGAGGTTTTCTGCCTCATAAAATTATGAGTTGGCAAATTGCTATCTGCTGTAATTCATTCCAATATAATGTGAAGAAGTCCCAAAAAGGAATTTGATTATCTAGAAAGACTTATGGCCTAAATGGAAATTAAATAACTAAACCAATAATTTATTTCATTCTTAGAGATTATCATGTCTGATTGTTGAGCTGTAATATAAAAATTAGAATTATGTTATAATTAATTTCTATTATATTTGAGTTATTTATATTTATAATGGTTTCTTGCTATGCTATTTTTTGTAATTGATTATATTAAATCTAACTTGGCCTTGCACTCTCTTTTAAATTGTTATTTCTTTTAACCGTTTTTCCTATTTATTTTACAATTTTACAATAAAGGGCTTTTTAACAGCTAGAAAAAAAAAGTCAAAGATTATAAACTTTGGATAGTATATTTTAATAAAACTGCTTAATAAACAAATTAATAACTGTGCAAGAATAGCCAGAAATAGCAGCTATGTATAGCAGGGGAAACATAGAGATTGAGAGGGGAGGAATTTTCTTGTTTGTCTGGATTTTTAAAATTATTATTATTGAAATAATGAAAATGATTTAATAATGATTGAAGTGATGAACTCAAAACTATGTAATTATACCATTTACCATTGATTGTACACTTTGGATAAATTGTATGCTTTATTAATATATATCAATAAAATTGATTTGTTTAAAAATAAAAAAGGAACTTATTAGAAAAATTAAGTCATTTTTATTTATTAAGTACTCATTATGTACCAAAGAGAGTAGTAAACACTTTCCATAAATTACTCATTTAATCCTCACACAAGTCCTATGTGGGAGGTATTATCTACAATTTAAAGATAAGAAAACTCTAGAAAATTCAAATAATCAAAGAAGATTAAAATGTGAAATTTAGAGACTCCTAGTTTCAGGAAGAAGTAGATGTACTTTTCCACATTCCTCCCCCCAAGTACCAGTAAAACCCCTGTACATTACATGTGAAAAAAAAATTATATTCAACTAAATAGAATGATAATAGATTTTTTTTAGTTTATTTTATTTTGCTAATGGATTTTTTAAATAATAATTTCTTTTTCTTTTTAAAGAAGATTTAGACTACATAAATGTTACATTAAAAATGTAAGGGATTCCGATATGCCCCATTCCCTTCCCCTCCCACACTTCCCCACATTAACGACATCCTTCATTAGTGTGGTACATTTGTTACAATTGTGAACACATATTCAAGCTTTACTGCTAACCATGGGCTACAGTTTACATTAAAGTTTACACAATGTAACTGTTTAAAGAGTTCAATTTTATAAAATTCTTCCAATACTATAAATCGTAAGAATTTAGTGTCCTAGCTCAATAATAATTTCCAGATCCTTCACTAACTTTAAGAATCCTATTTTAATTAATTTTTGACTACATGGATAGTTTCTAAGTAAAAGGAAGTTACAAAATACTAATCACTAAACATAATTTTAATTTGCCCTTATATCTTAAAATAGTACTTTAATAAAATAGGCAAATATATTCAGATAATTATAAATATTTCTTTCGGCTCTTTGACATTGTTATGAAGTAAGTCCTCATGGAAAAAATAGTTATACAATTCTTAAATTTCTGTTTTCTAGTTTTCTTTTGTATCTGGGGAAAAGAAAATTTGATTACTTTTTTTAATAATAGTAATATAAATGGCTAATTATGGTAATAATATAAATGGCTAATTGTAGTAGGTACAATTATTACAGAGAAATATAAATATGTATACAAGATAATGGATGTAATTATCTCTTTGTTTATTAAGATAGTTGTTACAGTTCATTCAGATGGTTTTACTCAGGAGGTAATTATTTTTGAAATAGTTAAGAGCTTTAACTTTGTTGCTCATTTATATATTTATATAACTGTATATGCCTAAATACGTAAACTTAAAGGTATATAAATACTTTACTGAAAATTGTTACATGAATTGTTACTTAAAGGAGTAAAATTAAAATTTGGTGTAGTTTTATAGAATAAATTATTTTACGCCCAACTTAGTAAAATGTCCTTTTTGTCAACAAACTATACTTTCGGTATTTTTTGACATATTCAAGTTGTTTTTTAAAAGATTCCTTATATTTTAAAAAAATCAAGTTCCTAGTAACCATGTTGTTTATTGCTGTCTTTCTTACAATGTTGCCTAAATTATTTCTTGTCTTTATATGCTTCTATTTGTATAGTTTAGATACTTCTATATTGTCTCCTAACTACTCTTAAAAAAATATTTAGATAAAATTCACATAACATAAAATTCACCATTTTAATGTATAACAATTCATTCTTTTTTGTATAGTTACAATGATTTACAACTATCATCACTAACTCCAGAACATTTTCATCACCTGCAAAAGAAATCTTATACCTCCTAATTCCCCATTTTCTACATCCCACTAATCTACTTTTTGTCTTTGCAGATTTGCCTTAACAAGGATCGTTTCTTTTTTAAGATTTATTTATTTATTTATTTATTTAATTCTCTCCCCTTCCCTGCCCCCACCCCCCAGTTGTCTGTTCTCTGTGTCTATTTGCTGCGTCTTCTTTGTCCACTTCTATTGTCAGCAGCACGGGAATCTGTGTTTCTTTTTGTTGTGTCAGCTCTCCGTGTGTGTGGCACCATTCCTGGGCAGGCTGCACTTTCTTTTGCGCTGGGCGGCTCTCCTTACAGGGTACACTCCTTGTGCGTAGGGCTCCCCTACATAGGGGACACCCCTGCATGGCAGGGCACTCCTTGCACACATCAGCACTGTGCATGGGCCAGCTCCACACAGGTCGAGGAGGCCCGGGGTTTGAACCGCGGACCTCCCATGTGGTAGACAGACGCCCTAACCACTCGGCCAAGTCCACCGCCAACAAATATTCTTAATTTTGCCTTTCCTAGATTCAGGTCCCAATTCAGAACGATGTTTCATTGTTAAGATGTCTTCTTTTTTTTAAGAAAATATTTATTTTATTGATTTATTTTTCCCCTCCATAGTTATTTGCACTCATTGTCTGCTCTCTGTGTCCATTTGTTGTGTGCTCTTCTTTTTAGAAGGTACTGGGAACTGAACCTGGGACCTTGCATGTGGGAGGGACATACCCATTGGCTCGAGCCACCTCTGCTTCCCACTTGGGTCTTTCATTGTGTGTCCTCGTTGTGTCTCTTTGTTGCGTCATCTTGTTGCATCATCTCACTCCATCAGTTTGCTGTCTTGGTTATCTTACTTGGGAGGCACTGGGCACCAAACCTGGGACCTCCCACGTGGTAGGCAGGCACCCAATGACTTGAGCCACATCCAATTCCCAAGATGTCTTTTTATACCTAAATTATTTGGGGGATTCCTAAAAGGGTCATTAGGTAACAAGATTTATTCCTTTATCCTATAAAAGAAAGAAAAATAGTAATTAAGATTGTCTAAAATTCTCCAAATTTTAGTTAAATCAAACTGATATGAGAGATTTTGGCTACCAAAAAGCACTTTAAAAAAACCAACAAATTCAAGAGTTTATCTTCTTATGTTAATGATATATAAGTAAACTATGCTAATAAAAATCTTTCAATAATTGAGTACTTCTGAAGTTAAAAGAATTATACACAAACTGAAACAATAACTGTCTACCAAAAATTTTCCCAGGATTCTAGATTCATGAACATTTTCACCTCTTTGTGTTCATAAAAGTCTGGACAGACACTAGGGTTTGTGACTCACCTGGGATTCATCAGAAACCTACTGCTTATTTTAGTCTTCATTAAATCTAATAGCCAAGACACTTCCACTCATCTGTGTCTCCCACATTTGTGAGAGAGTTCACAGCAATAGCAGCATATGTAAAAATTTTATTTAGTTCTAGGACTTATTCAGTTCTAGGCTTCCCCATTCTAAACAAATTATTGTTTTGACCAAAACAAAAAACAAAGAACCTCACCACTGTTTAAGCAGTCTAAGCTCCTGTAAAATATCCTTGCTTTCACCTTCACGCAACACTGTCCACTACTCTAACGCTCTCAACCCAGCCCGCCTCCTTCTTTCACCCCCTGAAGAAGAGTCTCAAGATTTTTTCCCTCTGTGAGGAACCATCCATTCCCTGTTCCAATGTCCTAGAGACTCCCTTAGATGGCCCTGATATAACTGTGTTTTTAAATGGTTCAGACTTTAAAAGAAAAGCTAAAAACTGCCACACAGCCTATGCTATCCCAGACTTAAATATACTCTTAAAATATAAACTCCCCACAGAAATTAAACCCACTCAGAAGTCTAAATTATTTGCCTTCACCCAGAGTTACAAACTGACTATAAGTAAAAGAATAAAATTTATATTGAGAGAAAGCACAATTTGTTCCAAATGCTTTAGGAACAAAAAGACTTACTAACCCCTGTTGGAGCCCCTATAAATGAAAAGCAAATTTTAAAACTTTGAGAGGTTTTGCCATTACCTGAGAAGATGGATATTATAAAAGTGGAGTTTACTCATGTAAAATACAAATATGAAAAAAGAATAAGAAGAAAAAAGATGAATATAGGTGATATTGCATATGTAAGACTGTTTTCACAAAATATAAATGCAAATAAACTAGAGAGAAGGAAACAAAATAGCAATATGTATGGCAGGGGAAGCATAGAGAGATTGAGGGGTGATGAGGGTAGTTTCTGGTTTTTGTTTTGTAGTATTAATACTGGAATAATGCAAATGCTCTAAAAACGACTGAAGCAATGAATGCACAACTATGTGATTATACCAAATACCATTAATTCTACACTTTCTATGGATTTATGCTTTATGAATATGTATCAATAAAATTGATTTGTTAAAAAAAATAAATTTTTTTAAGAGTAGAGTTTATCCAACTTCATTATCTTACCCACGTTTGGCCATTCTATTGAGCCAATAATGGGTGGTAAGTTTGAAAAGCTTTGCTGAGGGTGATTTCAAAGCATGTTCTATCTGCCAATGATACCCTGTTGGCAAGACTGTAAAGGTAGGACATGGACAGAAACAAAGACTGTTATTGTTTTTTTTTTTTAATTCTTAGGCTGGGTTGAGTATAATGATTTTTAAAAATCACTCAATCTTGTATTCCTGACTTGGGAAATCCCAATGAATCTCTCCAGTAATAGGGGCACATATTTCACTGGAACTATTATTAAAGAATTCTGAAAAACTCACCGTGTACTCAGAATCTCCTCTCCTTATCCACAAACCGCAGGGAAAAACATAAAGAGAACAAATGGAATTCTAAAACTGCAATTATCAAAACTTTAAAAAAACCCTCAAACTTCCAAGGCCCAAAGTATTGTCATTAGCCCTAAAGGCAGTAAAATTGGTGCTCTAAAGAACTCACAAATTACCTCCCTATGAGTTCTTACAGGCTGCCTCATACATTTGGGATTTTCACTTCTATTCCTATGTTCTACCCTCTTACAAGCTATTGAGACTAAATATTATAAAAGAACCATATGATTTACTCAAGGTTTATCACAAACAAGTACACAGTACCTTTCCAAGATACTCACTGTGGCAGTTTGAGATTATTTATGAATTTTGAACTTTGTCAGCTTTGATCCTGTGGCCCCGGAAAGAGTGATGAGCCATTTGCCTGACTGTTTGCAACTGGAGAGCACCTGAGCATATGTTAACCTACAGCTTAGGTAAACAGTGGAAGCTGGGCCCATGGAAACTTAAGAGGCAAGAGGAAGGCTGAACCCTCTCAGATATTGCCCACCATCTTGTTTCAACACATGGCAACTAATTCAGAATTTGGTACCAAGAGTGAGGTGGTGCTTTTACAATTACCAAAAATGCTGGAATGGTTTTTATAAATGGTTAAAGGGTATTTTTTGGAGGAATTGTGAAATACTTGATAGAAAAAGGCCAGATTGCTTTGAAGAGACTGTTGATAGTAATAGGGACACTAACAAGACTTTTGATGAGGCCTTAGAAGTAAATGATGAAACTATTATTGGAAGCTTAGAGGAAAGGTGATCAGTGTTTTAGAGAACTTAGCAAGATTGATTCCTAATGTATGGAAAGCAGAATTTGAAAACTATGATCTTGGACATTTAACCAAGAGATTTCCAAACTAAATGTGGGAAATGCAGCCAGGCTTCTCCTTGCAGCTTACAGTGACATATTAGAGGAAAAAGATAAGCTAATAACTGAATTCTTGGGCACAAAGAAACCAGAAACTAATTCCAGAAATTCCGAGCTTCTGGAAATCAAGCCCACAGATGATAGTGCCCCATTTGAGGAATTGACTAAGCTTGGAACTTGTAAGTCAGAATTGAAAACACAGTTGTCCATGAAAGATTTATGGAAATCTTACTGTCTGATGGCTTAGACCCTGCTTCCTGCATGGTAAACAAAGAAGCATTTTGTGAGTACTGTATGAACAAAACTACTGTCAGCCTGGACAAGAAGATAAGGGGAGAGATGGAAGGGAAAACAGCTTTAAGAGGAAAACCATGGAAACAGGTCTGGAATTGAGACATCTCCTTGGGCCAAGAGAGGGACCCCATCCACGTATATGGAGAGGGTGAGTTTGCCCTGTTGTTTGAAGAGGGTGGATGTTCCAGCCCCTTGTTCAGGGTAAGTTTTGTCTCCCCAGGCAATAGAGAGGGTGGAGCACATTCTCTAAGAGTTGGGGTGTGAGGTCTGGAGCTTGGTCACCACCCAGATGCTTGATGAGGGTGGAACCAAGAAAATGGCCATTGGGCAAGCCTGTGAAAAGAGTGGGTCCCCATGAAGCCCCAAGGATGAAAAGAAACCATCATCTTGAGAATGACTCTCAGACTTTGAAATCTAATGGCATATGCCCTGTGGGTTAATGGACTGTAGGGGACCCATGACTCATATTTCCTTCCCAGTTTCTTCTTATGGTAATGCAAATTTACCCTTTGTCTGTCCCTTTGTATATTGGAAGCAGATAAATTGTTTTGTAAGTTTCAGAGGTCTACAGCCAGAGGGGACTTTGCCCCAAGACAGATTGTATTTCTATAAACTGTTTGTGATGTGATTTTGTACTTAGCATTGCTATTGAAATAAGGTTTTTTTAAAGATTTTGATGTCTTTTTAGATTTCAGAGGGTGGAGTATGATTATTTTGAGATTATTTATGAATTCCAAAAAGAAAGATTATGTTTGTAAACTGGTCTTTCCTCTGGGCATGAGACCCTTTGATTGTATTAGATTCACCTGAGATGTCTTTGATTAAATTCTGTTAAGATTAGGGCTTTGATTTGACCAAGTCATTAGGGTGACTCAGTTTGAGTGTCCACCCCTCTTTGTGATATATAATATCATGGACACTTAATCAAGGAAACACACAGAAATAGATACACAGAAGAAGACACACGGGAATAGAGAGAGCTCCAGAGATGCCAGAGGAAGAACTTTGTCAGCTTTGATCATGCAGTCCCAGGAAGGGAGATGAGCCATTTGATAGTCTGCGGCTGCAGAGAACAGAGCAGCTGAGCTTATGGCAGCCAACAGCTGAGATACGCAGAGGAAGCTGGGCCCACGGAGCCTTAAGAGGAAAGAGGAAGGTGGAACCTCACAGATATTGCCCGCCATCTTGCTTCAACACATGGCAGCTGACTAACACACCCACCTAAATAGTTTCAACATGATCTGCAACCTGGAGATTTAGTCTTCTGAAAAAGGCCTCCAAGAGAAACCATCAGTGAGCTTCGATGGAAAAGACTTAGGTTATGGTAACAAACGACATAATAGTAAAACTTCAAGGTGTTGATGCTTAGATTATTGTTTCTCAACTTAAAGGACATTTAGCATCCTTGCTAAACCTGTATCCCCTCCTCCTGATGAGTGGGCATCCATTCCACTGAGATATCTTAACCTAAATACTCTTAGGAATCTTCCAGAAACTGAGTTTAGAAGTGGTGAGTTTATGCCCCAAAGGAACAAGAGCAATTTTCTGAAATTTCAGTGCCCGTTTTTTGTCTCTTTGGCTTACTGCTAATCTTCCTACTATGATATTTTGGCACACTCTATGCCCTTATAGTCATCCTTTTTTTTTTTATTCCCAGTGGTCTCTTTCTGCCACTTAAGAAAAAGAAAATTTACCTGTAGGTTTTTCCAAGGCCACAACTACGGCTCTAATTTAACTGATTGCTAGATATGATTATCCCCTACCTAATCCTGCTGACACAAATTTAAGAGCTGTCCGTTTAAACTCTTCAGATGTTAGATTCCCTTTCACAGGTCACTTCTGCTTCTTAAGTTTCCCTCACATCATTAATCCCAATCTTCAGTCTTGTAAAAGATTAGACCTTGACTTCACATCATCAAAATGCTTCTGCTGAGGGGATTAAATTCCTATCAGCAAGACCTAGCTAATCAGAAGTAGACATTAAAATTTGGGCTAGCCTGGCTACTCTAACCAGTTTGTTCTCTTTAGAGACTCTTAGCCTGCTTTTCAGGAACTTTTTAAACTATACTCAAGAAATGTGTCTATCTCAAGGGACACAAAATTGGTTCACAATGAAGTCAGGGGATAATGGCTTCCTCTAGGTTCTTGGCTATGTTACTAGAAGAATTTAAGAACAGCCAGGGGAATATGTGGCTCAAGCAGCTGGGCACCTGCCTACCACATCATAGATCCCGGGTTCAGTTCCTGGTGCCTCCTAAAGACAGTGAGCTGATGTGACTGGCTGGAGCGGTGAGCTGACGCGATAAGATGACTGCAGTGAGATGATGCAACAAAGAGATAAGAGTGGAAACACAATGAGAGATGCAACAAAGCAGGGAGTGGAGGTGGCTGAAGTGATTGGGTGCCTCCCTCTCACATGGGAGATCCCGGTTTGGTTCCCCGTTTCTCCTAAAAAGAAGATGAGCAGAGAGCAGACAGTGAGCACAAACAAGTGGGGGAATGGGGGGGGGCATAAATAAATAATAAATAAATAAATAAATAAATAAATAAATAAATAAATCTTGGGGGGAAAAAAAGAACACGCTGGTTTAGCTGGGCCAGTAGTTTATTGAGAAATGGGAGGAGAAGATCATGCACATGAACCTGCGGATGCGGGCGCCACTAGGCAGAGAGTGTTCGGGCTTGCGGGGCTGTCTTTATTAAGCTATTATTTACTCTTCCCAGCTGGGAGGGGCCCCGGCTGTTGGCTGTTCTGATTGATTACCCCACCCATCAGCTCCCCAGCAGGCCAACGGTGAGGACCCTTGGTGTCTGGGGCTTTCCCTTGACCCCAGTGAGATCTTGTTCCAATCTCTTTCCAAAGGAGTTCTCATAGTTCCTTCCGGCAGCCTTCCTGGTGGTGGTCTCCCCTCAGGGGGTTTCCGGGTGTGTCTCACAGCCATGCTTTTCTGCCAGTCTTAGGCTCATCTTCCCTTTTCCTAAGCTAACCTGCCTCAACACCTATTGTGATAGGTGATACTGATGGGGTACTACTTACTACATGGACCACACATAACATAGCCTGTGAATTCAGGATAATTGCTAAAGGCTTTCAAATATTTGAAACCACCACCCCATCCAGTGTATCATGTTTCAGTAAACAAATATTTACCCAGGAACACCCAAAATGAGACACAGAACGGCTCCCATGAAAAGGGGATAAGTGACTCCCTCTTCATGCTGACTGTCTCAGTTCCCTGGAGCTGCTGTAACAAATTGCCACCATCTGGGTGGCTCAAGACAATAGAATTTTTTTCTCTCTCACAGTTCTAGAGGCCAGAAGGCCAAGATTAAGGGCCCGGCAGGGCCATGCTCTCTCTGATGGCCCTAGGGAGGATTCCTCCTTGCCTCTTCCAACTTCTCCAGGGTCCAGGTGTGCTTTGGCTGGTGGCCGCATGCTCCAACCTCTGCCTCCATCTTCACAGGACTTTCTCTGCCCTCTGGGGGTTCTTTTAAGAACACTTCAGTCCGCAACACATGCTATGTGAGTTCCAATTCCCACAACTGACAAAGATGGTTGAAAACGGGTCTTTGACCCCAGCAAAACTCTTAAATAACACCCGTTTGCTCTGAAAGCTAAGTTATTTAGCCAGGGTTGTTATGAGACGTACATACCTCTCAACTTCCTCTTAACTAGCCAAGGGGGTGTTTACACTCTAGCAAATCTTTCTTGCTTAACTTACATGACACAAGGTATGTAAAACAATCTGTGACAAAGCTTTAAAAAATTAAGGTATCTGGCTCAATTGACTTGGTGTTTTAATCAAGGCCTCTGGCTCAAGGCTTGTAACAAAGACTAATAATCACTGTGTATCTGACAATTGCTTGGTGACAGCTGGTCGATGTTTCCTGTGCAGACTCTTAAATGCTGCTAGGCAGCTACTGTCACATCCGAAAATTCAACAACTCATCCAACAAAAGGAACAGGAGAACGAATCCTGGTCCAGCTACAGACTGCATTCTCCAGATCAACAAAATCTTGGTGAAAATGGTGGACATCTGGTCATTGTAGACTGAAGTCACACAGCCTGCTTTCATCTGCCCTTGACCAAAAGAAGAAACTGAGAAAGAGAGAAGCAGCTCTTGCCACCTGGGAGCCAGCCTGGAACTCACAGGTACGCCTTGGTGTTCTGCTGAACATAAACCAGCTCACAGATGATCAACGTCAGGTGAGGTCAGTCTGACATAAACGAGACCAAACCGTTCCAGCCAAGAGGAGCCCGGGAGGCACAGCGACACGATGTAATGCAGTATCTTGAATGGGCTCAGGAACAGAGAAAGCCCATGAGGTAAAAACGAAGGAAATAAACTGCAGACTTTAATTACTAATGATGTATCAATATCAGTTCATTAATCATATCAGAAGTATCAGTCTAATGTAAGATGTTAAAAATAGGGGAAACTGGTTATCGGTATATGGGAACTCTGTATCATCTTATTAATTTTTTGGTAAATCTAAAACTATTGTAAAAAATAAAGTCAATAAAAGAGAAAAAAAAAAACCCAAACAAACAAAAGCCCAAGTCTATCCCATAACTGTCTGAACTCGGTCTAAAGTATAAACATTGTCCAAACCACAAAAATGACTAACTATCCATTATCCTAATGTAAGTGACTGCTACTTCTCTACCAGTTACAGTTCAGACTTATTCTGGTCTTCTCTCCTTCTAGATAAGATGTATTAAGACAACCAATCATAAAATTACTCCCTGACAATACCCAATCTAAAACAATGCCCCACTTCCTCAACCCTTCCCCAAATCACAAGACCAGATGCTATAATATGTCCTATTAATAAGTTCTTATTGTGATACCTCTCCTTCGCAGCAATGAGCAAGAAACCCTACTTTTTCAGCCTCAGGAGTTTTCCCAGTGGCCTTTGGCTGGAGGGCATCGACTTTGGACTCAGGTCTCTGTTTGACATCTCTTTAAATCACAACTTCTAAGTAGCCATACAATTTTTCTATTTGTAAGAACAGCCCTGATCCTCTTCTTATTAGTGAGGTTCTTTTTATTTACTTGTTCCTCCACTCCCCACCTTGCTGTCATCTTTTTTTTTTAGGTGGCACAGGGAACTGAACATGGGAACTCCCATGTGGGAGGGAGGTGCCCAAAGGCTTGAGCCACATCCACTTCCTACTTGTTGTGTCTCCCATTGCGTTTCCTTGTTGAGTCTCTTTGTTGTATTGTCTTGCCATGCCAACCTGTTGTGTTAGTTTGCTGTCTTGCTTGTCTTTTTTAGGAAGCATCAGGAACCAAACCCAGGACCTCCCATGTGGTAGGCAGGTGCCCACCTGCTTGAGCCACATCCCCTTCCTGTAATCCTCTCTCTCTTTTTTAAGATTTATTTATTTATTCCACCCCCCACCCCCGACCCTGCTGTTTTTGCTGTCTGTGCCCATTCACTGTGTGATCTTCTATATTTGTCTTCTCATTTTTTCTCCTCTAGGATTCACTGAGATTTGATCCTGGGGATCTCTGATGTGGAAAAGGTGCCCTGTTAGCTGTGCCACCTTGGTTCCTGTTTTCTGCTGTGCTTCACTTTGACTCTCCCCTTCGTCTCTCTTTTGTTGCATAATCATCTTGCTGCATGACTCGCATGCGCACTGGTTCACATACGGACACACGGCTCAGCCCCCTGGCACTTGCATGGGCACTTGGCTTGCCACACAGGCACTCCCCTCGCCATGCAAGCACTGGCTTGCTGCACAGACACACTTTCTTTTTCACCAGGAGACCCCAGGGACTGAACCCGGGTCCTCCCATATGGTAGGCAGAGCCCTTATCCCTTGAGCCACATCCACTTCCCCTGTAATCCTCTCTTGAGGAGTATACTTTCAACCCAGTCCACAAGGAATTACTTCAGATACAATTTCAAGAATGTGCGCTTACAAGAAAAACAAAGCACACCAAGAAAGAAACCACCATGAATAAGAGTTATTAGGAACAATAATTAACAGAGATTGAGATGAGTGTTGGAATTATAAAATACAAACTATAAAATTTTTACTTTTTTTTAAAAAAGTATGACTAATGAGAAGAATTTCAAAAAGGAATTGGTTTGAAAAAGTAAGTAAAACTTTTAAAAATGAAAAATGTACTATTTGAACTTAGAAACTTACGGTTAAATAGCATATTAGACATACCTAAAGGAAAAATAAACTGGAAGTAGGTCCAAAGAAGTTAAGTAAAGTACAGAGAGAGATGGAAACTAATGGGGAAAAATTTTAAAACATGGAGGGTAGAGTAAGAAGGTTGGATACATATAATCAGATAAACATTTTCATTACAATAAGGAGAAATTGGGAGGGAAACATGAGTCATGGGTCCTGTAGAGTTCAGTAAACCTGGAGGGCATTTCTCCATTTGATTTCAAAGTCTGAGATTCATTCTTAAGATGATGGTCTCTTTTCCTTGGGGCCTTGTGGGAATCCACTCTTCCCACATGCTTGCCCAATGGCCATTTTCTTGGTTCCACCCTCATCAAGCATCTGCTCCAGACCTCATCCTTGAAGAGTGTTGAGGTGATGTCGCACTTTACCCAATCTTTAGGCTAGAGTTAACCCCCTAGTACAGTGACATGAAGACAACATTCCCCCTAACCTTTGGCATATAGGTTCAAGACTCTCAGAGCGTTGTGTTGACCACCTGGCCTTTCCTAATCCATGGGGGACAGGCACACCCCTCTCAGGCCTATGGGGTACTGACCTTAACCTCCCTAATCCTTGAGGAATGTGCTCCACCCTCTCTGTACCCTGGGGCAGCAAAACTCTGCATGAACATCAGGTGGGAACATCCACCCTATTCAATTGCTGGTGCAAACTCACCCTCTCTGTACACATGAGTGGGGTTCCTCTCTTGGCCTAGGGCAATGTCTTAATTCCAGATCTCAGCTTCCATGGCTTTCCTCTTAAAGCTGTTTCTCCTTCAGTGTCTCCTTCCCATGTCCCTTTTAGTACAAGCTAACAGTGGTTTTATTGATACAGCTCTCTCAAAAACTTTGTTGGTTTAGCATGCAAGAAGCAGGGGTCCAAGGCATCAGACAGTAAGACTTTCCACAAGCCTTTCCAAGATAACTGCATCTTCAATCCTGATTTACAAGTTCTAAGTTTAGTTACACCCTCCAGTGGGGCACTAACATCTGGGAGCTTGATTTCCAGAGGCTTGGGCTTTCCAGAATCAGTTTCTGTTTTCTTTGTGCCTGACAGTTCAGTGCTCAGCATATTTCTCTCATCCAGCATTTTATGATAAGCTGCAAGGAAAAACCAAGTTGCATACTCCAGGTTTACTTTGGAAAGTTCTTCAGCTAAATGTCCAGGCTCACCATTTTCAATTTCTTCCTTCCATAAAACATCCGGAGTTAAGCTTGCTACATTCTCTGCTACTTTAAAACATGGATTGCCTTTCCTCCAGTTTCCAATAATAGTTTCATCATTTGTTTCTAAGGCATCATAAAAAGCCTCTTTAGCATCCATATTGTTATCAACATTCTCTTCAAAGCATCTAGGCCTTTTCCATTAAGTAGTTCACAATTTCTTCAAAACATACCCCTTACCCATTTATAAAACTGTTGCAGCATTTTGGTAATTACAAAAGCACTTCCTCACTCATCAGTACCAATTCTGTATTAGTCTGCCAAAGGGGTGCTAATGCAAAATACCATAAGTCTTTTGGCTTTTATAAAAGGTATTTATTTACAAAGTCAATAAAAAATAAAAAAATTAAAAAAAAAAAAAAAAAAAAAGGTATTTATTTGGGGTAGGAGCTTACAGATACCAGGTCATAAAGCATAAGTTACTTCCTTCACCAAACTCTATTTTCACGTATTGGAGCAAGATGGCTGTTGATGTCTGCCAGGGTTCATGCTTCCTGGGTTCCTCTCTTCCCAGGTCTTGCTTCTCTCTGGGCTCAGGGTTCCTCTCTTCCTGGGGCTGGCTTCTCTTTCCTCTGTGTGCTTACTTCCTGGGGCTCCAGCTTAAGACTTCAGCATCAAACTCCAACATCAAAACTTCAACATTAAAAACCCTCCAACTCTGTCTTTTGCCATGTCTTTTATCTGTGAGTCCCCACCCACCAAGCGGTGGGAACTCAATACCCTACTGACAATGCCCAATCAAAGCCCTAATCATAATTTAATCACACCCAAGTACAGACCAGTTTACAAACATAATCCAATATCTATTTTTGGAATTCATAACTATATCAAACTGCTACACATATATATGACATAAAATTAATTATTTTAGCCACTTTCAAGTATACAATTCAGTGGTGGTAAAAACATTCACAATGTTGTTATGACTGAATAATATTCCATTGGGTATGTATGCCATGTTTCATTGTCCATTCATCTATTGATGGGTACTTGGGTTGCTTCCACCTTTTGACCATTGAAAACAATGCTGCTATAAACATTGGTGTACATGTATCTATTCCAGTCCCTAGTTTCAGTTCTTTTGTGTATAATCCCAGAAGTGAGATTTCTGTGTCATATGGTAATTTTACTTTCAACTTTTTGAGCAACTTTCAAAGTGATTTCCACTGTGGCAACAGCATTTTACAATGCCCCCAGCAATGTATGGGGTCCTGCTTTTTCCACATCCTTGCCAACACCTTTTTTTCCTTTATTATAGAAGTTGTGGGTTTACAGAACAATTTTGCATAAAATACAGGATTCCTCCTGTACATTTTAAGCCTTAACTTCCCATTCCCTAGCTCATGTTCCACATTGATGCAATGTGGTGGGGTAGGGTATGGGAATCCTGAATTTTATGCATTATTGTTCCTTAACAAAGGAACTTCTCTAATAAAGAAAGATCATTTTTTAAAAAAAGAGCTAATTTATCACATGCATTTCCCAAATGGTCATTGAGAAGATAACTAAGGCTTTAAAAGCTAGGCTTACAGGGTGGCGCCTTGGAGTCTGCTACAGGCAATGTTGTCTTCAGTGTTTCCCACAATCTTGTCTACTTTTCTCTCCCACCTACAGCTTTCCGTCCACCTGTCACGTATGCCCATGGTCTCCTCAAGCCTCTGGAAGCTCTCCTGCCTACTTCCTTTAAAATGCCCCAAGCTGCAGTACATCTTTTATTTTCTTTCCTCCCTTTCTAAACTCTTAAGCAGTTCCCAATTAGGGGTCAACAGAAGGCAAGACAGACAAGCTTATTAGACACAAGTGACCTTCCACATGAAACTTTCGGGATATGCTCTAATATTTATTTTATTTTATTTTTGTCTTTATTTATTTTTTAATGTTACATTAAAAAAAATGAGGTCCCCATATACCCCCCACCCCCTTCACCCCACTCCTCCCATAACAACAACCTCCTCCATCATCATGAGACATTCATTGCACTTGGTGAATATATCTCTGAGCACTGCTGCACCACATGGTCAGTGATACATGTTATAGTTTACATTCTCCCCCAGTCCACCCAGTGGGCCTTGGGAGGACATACAATGTCCAGTAACTGTCCCTGCAGCACCACCCAGGACAACTCCAAGTCCTGAAAATGCCCCCACATCACATCTCTTCTTCCCACTCCCTATCCCAGCAGCCACCATGACCTCTTTCTCCACACCAATGCTACATTTTCTTCTATTACTAATCACAATAGTTCATGAATAGAATATCAGTAAGTCCACTCTAATCCATACTCATTTCCTCCATCCTGTGGACCCTGGAATGGTTGTGTCCACTCCACATCTATATCAAGAGGGGGCTTAGATTCCACATGGATGTTGGATGTAATTCTGCTTTCAGCTGTAGGCACTCTTGGCTCCCTGGTGTGGTGGTTGACCTTCTTCACCTCCATGTTAGCTGAGTGGGGTAAGTCCAATAAACCAGAGCATAGGATATGCTCTAATATTTTTAAAGCTTATTTTTTTCTGAATATTAAAGAAATACATGTTTCCTAGTAGAAACATTGAAAAATACAGAAAATCATATGCTCACACACACAAACCCCATCACACTAAAATTATGATTGATGTTATTTTGACATTCATTTTCTATGCAAATAAATAAACTCAATTTTCTTTTTATTTTCCAAAATTGGCAGAATACTATTTTGTAGCTTGCCATTTTCACTTAACAAATATGTCAGAAACATTTCCCCAAGATATTAAGAATTCTGGATCATCATTTTTAATGACTACATTGCATTCCATCATATGCATGCACCATAATTTATTTTATTAATTCTCTGTTGTTGGAGTTTGGGTTGTTTTCCAAAATTTTTATTAAATAATTCTACATTAAATATCCCATAGATTGGGAAGCGGACTTGGCCCAGTGGGTAGGGCATTTACCTACCACATGGGAGGTCTGCAGTTCAAACCCCAGGCCTCCTTGACCTGTGTAGAGCTGGCCCGTGTGCAGTGTTAACACCTACAAGGTGTGCCGTGCCACACAGGGGTGTCCCTGCATAGGGGAGCCCCACGCGCAAGGAGTGCGTCCCGTAAGGAGAGCCGCCCAGCGTGAAAGAAAGTGCAGCCTGCCCAAGAATGGCACCGCACAAACGGAGAGCTGACACAACAAGATGACGCAACAAACAAGAAACACAGATTCCTAGTGCTGCTGATAAGGATAGAAGTGGTCACAGAAGAAGACATAGTGAACGGACACAGAGAGCAGACAACTTGGGAGGGGGTAGGGGAGAGAAATAAATAAAAAATAAATCTTAAAAAAATATATATCCCATAGATAAATCTTTGGATACACCCATATTTGTTTCTTTAGAATAAATATCTAGGAGTAAAATTTGGTAGCCATATTCTTAAGACCTTGGATTAATATCTCAAAATACCTAATTTACTCTGCTCTATGGCTAGCACTGTTTGAAAATGTCTATTTCTCCCTTCCTCTGTATCATTAGGTGTTTCTTTTTAATTTTTTTTTTTAAGATTTATTTATTTATTTAATTTCCCCCTCTCCCCCGGTTGTCTGTTCTCTGTGTCTATTTGCTGCGTCTTGTTGCTTTGTCCACTGCTATTGTCGTCTACTGCACAGGAAGTGTGGGCAGCGCCATTCCTGGGCAGGCTGCACTTTCTTTCGCGCTGGGCAGTTCTCCTTACAGGGCGCACTCCTTGCGCGTGGGGCTCCCCTACACGGGGGACATCCCTGCCCCTGCGTGGCAGGGCACTCCTTGCGCACATCAGCACTGCGCATGGGCCAGCTCCACACGTGTCAAGGAGGCCCGCGGTTTGAACCGCGGACCTCCCATGTGGTAGACAGACACCCTAACCACTGGGCCAAGTCCATTTTCCCCATTAGGTGTTTCTATAACAAAATTTTCAGTTTGATTGGAAAACAAAATACAGGATTCCCATATACCACCTATTATTAATATCTTGCATTGGTGTGGAACATTTGTTACAATTGATGATAGCCCTTTTTTAAAAAAGATTTATTATTTATTTATTTCTCTCCCCTACCCCCCCCCCCCCAAATTGTCTGCTCTCTGTGTCCATACACTGTGTGTTCTTCTGTGTCCATTTGCATTCTTGTCAGCAGTATCGGGAATCTGTGTTTCTTGTTTGTTGTGACGTCTTATTGTGTCAGCTCTCCGTGTGTGCAGTGCCATTCCTGGGCAGGCTGAACTTTCTTTCGCGCTGGGCGGCTCTCCTTACGGGGCACACTCCTTGCGTGCGGGGCTCCCCTATATGGGGACACCCCTGCATGGCACAGCACTCCTTGCGCGCATCAGCAGCACTGCGCGTGGGCCAGCTCACCAAACGGGTCAGGAGGCCCTGGGTTTGAACCCTGGACCTCCCATGTGGTACGTGGATGCTCTATCAGTTAAGATGAATTCACTTCCCTGACAGCACATTTTAAAAATTATGCCATTAACTTTAGCCCAAGGTTTAATTTAGGGTATACTGTGCACTGTAGTTCTATGGACTTTTCTTTTTTTAATTATTACTCTGTTACTGTATATACAACCTAACACTCATAATGTTGTTCTACCATTACCACCATCCATTACCAAAACATTTCCACCATTCCAAATAGGAGTCCTGTACATTTTAAGCTTTAACTTCCCATTCCCTATCCCTACTCCATCCACTAGTGTTTTAGTATCCTAGGCTGCTCAAAGCAAACACCAAGAAAGCCACCCCATGCAATAAAAGCACAGCTCACCCAGGAGTGGCACTGCACACACAGAGAGCTGATGCAGCAAGATGACACAACAAAAAGCAACACCGTTTCCCAGTCCCTCATGACAAGAATGCAAGCAGACACAGAAGAACACACAGCGAATGGACACAAAGAGCAGACAACAGGGAGGAAGGAGAGAGAAATAAATAAAATAAATCTTTAAAAAATAATAAAGTCTACTGCTATTAATGTAGAACCATCAATTTCTCCCTTCAAATCTGTCAGTATTTGCTTCATATATTTTGGGTTTCTGCTGTAGATGCATATGTAATAATTTAGAATTGTTGGATCTTCTTGTTGAATTGTCCCCTTTATCAGTATATAATGACCAACTTTGATCCTCATAACTGTCTTTTACTTAAAGTCTATTTTATCCCGATATTAGTACCCCCTGCTCAGTTTTTTTTTTTTTAAGATTTTTTATTTATTTTTTATTTATTTAATTCCCCTCCCCTCCCCCGGTTGTCTGTTTTCTGTATCTTTTTGCTGCGTCTTGTTTCTTTGTCCGCTTCTGTTGTCGTCAGCGGCACGGGAAGTGTGGGCAGCGCCATTCCTTGGCAGGCTGCTCCCTCCTTCGCGCTGGGCGGCTCTCCTTATGGGTGTACTCCTTGCGCGTGGGGCTCCCCTACGCGGGGGACACCCCTGTGTGGCACGGCACTCCCTGCGCGCATCAGCACTGCACATGGGCCAGCTCCACACGGGTCAAGGAGGCCCGGGGCTTGAACCGCGGGCCTCCCATGTGGTAGACGGACACCCTAACCACTGGGCCAAAGTCCGTTTCCCCCCCTACTCAGTTTTGGTTACTACTTGCATTGTATATTTTTTTCCATCCTTTCACTTTCAGGCTACTTGCATCTTTGAATTTAAGGTAACTTTCTTTCAGACAGTGTATAGTTGGGTCATGTTTTTTTATCCATCCTTCCAATCTCTGTCTTTTGCCTGGAGAGTTTAATCCATTTACATTTAAAGTCACTACTGATATTGTGGGACTGTCTTCTGTCATTTTGCTGTTTGGTCTTTGTATGTCTTATACTTTTTTTGTCCTTCAATTCTTCTGTTAATGACTACTTTTATTATATTTATTTTATTTTATTTTTTGCATTGTACCATATGGAGTGCCTTTCTTTTTTATCTGGATATATTTTCCATCTATTTTCCTTGTGTAATTTAACATACTAAATACATAACAATCATATTTGGTTGATACTAACTTTACATTAATCACATACACATATACTTTTCCTATAATCCTATCTCTTCCCACTTCTTTTTTTTACTTGTTATCACTTATATCTTTGCACTTTGTATGTCAAAAACCATAGGTGTATAATTACTTTTTATGCACATGTATTTTAGCACCTGTAGGAAATAGAAAGTGGAATTATACACCAAACACTCCAAAAATACTGGCATTTATAATTACCCAAATGGTTACCTTTACCACAGGTCTTTATTTCTTTATGCTGCTTTGAACCATAGACTAATGTTCTTCCTTTCAGTATGAAAAAATCCCATTAGCATTTCTTGTAGGGCAGGTCTAATGTTGATGAACTCCCCCAGGTTTTATTATCTTTCCCTCGTTTTTGAAAGAAAGTGTTGCTGGATATAAAATTTTTGGTTGGCAGTTGTTTTCTTTCATCACTTTTTTTTTAAAGATTTATTTATTTTTATTTATTTCTCTCCCCTTCCCCCCCACCCCCTGAGTTGTTTGCTCTCTGTGTCCATTCACTGTGTGTTCTTCTGTGACCCCTTCTATCCTTATCAGCAGCACCGGGAATCTGTATCTCTTCTTGTTGGCGTCACCTTGCTGTGTCAGCTCTCCGTGTGTGCAGCACCATTCTTGGGCAGGCTGCACTTTCTTTCGCACTGGGCGGCTCTCCTTATGGGGCGCACTCCTTGCACGTGGGACTCCCCTACGCGGGGGACACCCCTGCATGGCAGGGCACTCCTTGCATGCATCAGCACTGCGCATGGGCCAGCTCCACACAGGTAAAGGAGACCTGGAGTTTGAACCGTGGACCTCCCATGTGGTACGCGGACACCCTATCTGTTGGACCAAGTCCACTTCCCTTTTTTTTTTTAAGATTTTAAAATTTATTTCTCTCCCCACCCCCAAGTTGTCTGCTCTCTGTGTCCATATGCTGTGTGTTCTTCTGTGGGAATCTGTCTCTTTTTGTTGCGTCATCTTGCTGCGTCAGCTCTCTGTTTGCATGGCGCCACTCCTGGGCAGTCTGCACTTTTTTCTCGTGTGACAGCTCTCTTTAGGGGCGCACTCCTTGCATGTGGGGCTTCCCTATGTGGGGGACACCCCTGTGTGGCACAGCACTCCTTGCGCGCATCAGTACTACATGTGGGTCAGCTCACTACACGGGTCAGGAGGTCCTGGGTTTGAACCTTGGACCTCCCATGTGGTAGGCAGATGCCCTATCTGTTGGGCCAAGTCTGCTTCCCTCTTTCAGCACTTTTAAGTATTTCATCTCACTGCCTTCTTGACTCCATGGTTTCTGTTGAGAAATTTTCACTCACTCTAATTGGGGTTTCCTTATATGTAACATGTGCTGTTCTCTTGCAGTTTTCAGAACTCTCTCCTTGTACTTTGCATGTGATAGTGTGAGCAATACATGGTGAGGTTTACTTTTCTTCATGTTTATCCTGGTTAGTATTCTCTGGGCTTCTTTGATGTGCATATTCACATCTTTTGCTAAGTTTGGGAAGTTCTCTTTCATTATTTCTTTGAATATTCTTTCTACCCCTTTCAGTCTTTCTTCTCCTTCTAGGACCCCCATAATGTGTAAATTGGTTTGGTTGATAGTGTCCCAGAGGTGTCTTAGGCTATTTTTGCTTTTTATAATTCTTTTTTCTTTCTGCTCTTCAGCCTGACTCATCTGAAGTGTCTTGTATTTGAGTCACTGACTCTTTCTTTGTCAGCTCCACTTTGCTCTTGAAACCTTCCTGGGCATTTTTCGTTTCAGTTACTGCGGTCTTTAACTCCAGTAGCTCTGTTTGGTTCCTTTTTAAAATGTTTATCTCTTTATTCAAATTCTTACATTGCAATTCGTTGTTTTCCTGATGTCCTTTAATTCTTTCTCTGTATTTTCCTTCATCTCTTTCAGCATTTTTAAGATAATTTTTTAAGGTTTTGTTTGGTATGTCCACATTCAGGTCTTCTTCATTGCTGTTTTCTGGATTTTTATCCTCTTCCTTTGGATGGATCATTATTTCCTATTTCTTTGTTTGTCTCAAACTCTTTTGTAGCACACCATACATTTTCATATTTAAAAATGTGAACTCTGGGATTTATTCCCTGAGATGCCTGTTTCTTGATTTTGTAATCAGCTGGCAATAAGAAAGATTTTCTAGAGCATCAGCCCTCCTATCAAGAAGGGTTGCCCAAGATGAATGCAGTATGCATGGTTTCCTCTGTATTTCTGGGCCTGTGCCTTGTCCTGGGCTCTAGCTTGATAGCTGTTTTGGAGATCTGCTGTTTACAGGAGTTTGGTTGTTCCTGCTGTTTCCCAGGACACAGACTTTCCTCTTCCGGGCGTTTGAAGCCCTCAAGCCTTTGCCCCAGACTATAGTTCCTTAAACTTCTTTCATTGTCTCAAGCTGCTTTTGCTTGGAGGGCACATTCTGGGAGGAGGGACACCCAGCAAGGACTCTCCCTAGTCAGGCTTTTCCAGCTGAAGTCAGGCCAGGTACCCCCAAGGGGATGCAGGCCAGTTCCATGGGGTTCTGAGGAGGGAGTCAGGGAGGATGCCAAGAACTTCTTCCATGGCTCCACACAATGGAGCTTTCTTGGCCTGCCCAGCAAGTACCTTTCTCCCATGGGCCTGAGAAAGCCTAGCATCTTTAAATCTCCTCCACCATGGCCTTTGTCTGTAGTAGGTTGAAACAGTGGCCACCACTGCCTTTGTCCAGGGCATGTTGAATTAATGACCACCTTCAGAGCAGGGTACCTCCAAAGTCACGAATCAAAATCCATGGGAAGTGGATGTGGTCCAAGCAATTGGGCTCCTGTCTACTCTATGAGAGGTCCAGGGTTCGAGTCCCAGGGCCTCCTGGTGAACACAAGCTGGCCCGCATGGAAAGCTGGCCCAAGCGGAGAGCTGGCACAGCAAGATGAAGCAACAAAAAAAGACACAGAGGAGAGACAATAAGAGACGCAGCAGACCAGGGAACTGAGGTGGCGCAAGAGATTGAGTGCCTCTCTCCACTCCAGAAGGTCCTGGGAAAGCCTAAAGAGAAGACAAGCAGACACAGAAGAACACACAGTGAATGGACACAAAGAGCAGACCATGCAGGGGTGAGGGGGGACAGAAATAAAAAAAGAAATCTTTTTTAAAAAATCAAAAGCTGATTTTTTTGATCAACCCAGGTCTTGGGGAAGATAATTTTTATGTCCTTTTCTGTCACCTGTGTGCTAGCCAGGGCCTGGACTCCATGGCACCTGCTGTGATAATGGGGATGGGCACCAATACCCACCGTGTGGAAAGAGCAATTTAGTGTTCTTTACCGTAATTTATCAGCCTCTTCTTCCAATTCTTTTCTGGATGCTGTACAGTGTTCTTCTGGTCTCTGAAATTTCAAAATAGTTGTTTCATAGAGTTCCTGCCTGTTTAATAGCTGTTCTGGTGGAAGCTCTGAGTCCTATAGCTCTTTCTTCCTTTATCTTCCCACAATCTCCCCAACACTTAAAATGAATTGGTATCTTAGTTTTGATTTATGTTTCTCTATAAGGATGTTGAGAATCTTTCCATGTATTTATTGGTCATTTGTACTCTGAAAAAATGTCTATCAAGTCTTTTGCCCATTTTCAAATTGGGTTGTCTATCTTTTTCTTGTTGAGGTATAGGAATTCTTTATATATTCTAGATAGTAAGTCCTTATCAGATACGGTTTTTCTCCCACTTTGAAGATTGTACTATATCCCTGCCATTCTGTATGTTGTCTTTACAGTCTTGATATTCTTTGATGTACAAAAGTTTAAAATGTTGACAAAGTCCAATTTATCTATTTTTTGTTATTGTTGCTTGTGCTTTTGGTGTCGTATCTAAAAGTCTGTTGCCTATGGGAAACGGACTTTGGCCCAGTGGTTAGGGCGTCCGTCTACCACATGGGAGGTCCGCGGTTCAAACCCCGGGCCTCCTTGACCCGTGTGGAGCTGGCCCATGTGCAGTGCTGATGCGCGCAAGGAGTGCCCTGCCACGCAGGGGTGTTCCCCGCATAGGGGAGCCCCACGCGCAAGGAGTGTACCTCTAAAGGAGAGCCGCCCAGCGCGAGAGAAAGTGCAGCCTGCCCAGGAATGGCGCCACCCACACTTCCCATGCCGCTGACGACAACAGACAAAGAAAGAAGACGCAGCAAAAAGACACAGAAAACAGACAACCAGGGGAGGGGAGGGGAATTAAATAAATCTTTAAAAAAAATAAAAAAATAAAAGTCTGTTGCCTAATCCAAGGTCATGAAGATTTTCCCCTACGTTATTGTGTAAGAGTTTTATGGTTTTAGCTCTTATATTTAGATCCTTGATCCATTTAAGTTAATTTTTTATATGGTGTTAGGTAGAGGTCCAACTTCAGTCTTCTGCATCTGGATATCCAGGTTCCCCAACACCATTTGTTGAAGACACTACTTTTCCCCTATTGCATGTACTTCTACCCTTGCCAAAAATCAGTTGATCATAAATATGTGGGTCTATTTCTGGACTTTTTTGTTTTTACTGAATGCCAGACATTGTGAAGTTCACCTTGTTTTATGAGAGGTATTTTTTAATTCTTTTAAGTCTTCTTGACTTTATTCTGGGATGCAGTTAAGTTACTTGGAAATAATTTGATCCTTGGAAGGAGTTTGATCATTCTGAGTCTTGCTTTTAAGGTTTGTTAGGTGGGACAAGAGCAAATTTTCCCACTGCTGAAGTAAAACCCTCTGAGCATTCACCCAAGATGCCATGAATCAAGAGATTTTCCCTGGCTGGTGGAAATGGGCACTATTCCCAGCCCTGAGTGTGATTCATACCCTTGTGTTTCCTGGGTATTGTTACCTTAAATCCTCTTGGAAGCTTCTTTCCCTGGCCTCAGGTAGTCTCCTCACATGCCGGTAATGATCAGTACACTACTGACCTTGAAGGGGATGCTCTGCAGCTCTCTGAAATTCTCTTTCTGTACAGCTCACTCCTCTCTATCACTCTGCCCTGAAAAGTTTATCTGCTGTGATTTCCCCATGGGCTTACAGCTCCATCTCTTCAACTCAGGGAAACTGCTGGACTCTGCCTGAGCTCCCCCTCCCTGCATTTGCAGCCTGAAAACATTCTATAAGCAGGAAGCTGGAGAGAGTTGTAGAGCTCATCTTATTTGCTTTCTGACTCTCAGGAATCATTATCCTGCATTATCTGATGTCCAATAATTTGAAAACCATTGTTTCCTATATTTTGCCTGTTTTTTTCCCCATGTGTTTCATGCAGGAGGCTATACCTAATCCCTGTTATTCCATCTTGACTGAAGTGGAAGTCTCAATTTTATTTGATTTTAATTAACTTTGAGCTAACTAGCCACATGTGGCTAGTGGCTTCTCTATGGGACAGAGAGGCACAGACTTTCATTAGAGCACATATAGTGCTTTATTTGGTTTACCTATTTACATATTTGTCTCCTATATTAGGCTGCAAGACACTCAAGGAAAAATGCTATTCATTCATGTATTCCAGCACCATGTTTACAATAAAGATTCAAATACTTACGCAGAGAAAGGCTGAACGATGACTTTGTTTTTGAGAGTCCATGACTATTTAATGATGAAGGCTGCGGTCCATGACGCCCAGACCCCTGTGGTTCTCTGCTCAAGGGCTGCTCCCGCCACCCACGACCACCTCCAGAGCACACGCTGGGGGCCCAGGCTCGGCGCCCCGTCTTCTGTCTGGGCTGCAAGAGTTCCCTGAATGATGCTTTTTAATCGCTAGACTTGACAGAAGTCTTAGAAATCAACGGTTCCAATCCCTTCATTTTACAGATGAGGAAAATAAGGCTCAGAAAGGTCTTTCAGGCTGCCCAAGGTCACTCAGCCACCTTGACTCAGACCAGGGACTGGAACCTGAGCTTTCCGGTCCTCAGTCTAGAGCTTATTTCACCATAGCACACATTTTGCAGTATTTGATTTGACAAATTATAAGTGTTGGAATAATGAGACTAATTGTACTTTGTTACAGAACTAAGAATTTCCAGTTGGTTATCGAATTTAATTACTATCTAACCACCAAAATAAAAGAATCTTCCTGTATAATGTTGATTTGAGCAATGTTTCTCTGACCACTCAAAATGCCATTATCAGGGAGTGGACGTGGCTCAAGCTGTTGGGCACCTGCCTCCCACATGGGAGGTCCCTGATTTGGTTCCCCGTGCCTCCTAAAGCAGACAAGTGGGCACAAGGAGCAAACAGTGAGTGGAAACAATAAGCAGATAGATGAGGGAGCCATCTCTGGGGTGGAGGGAATGCTGTTGTCACAAATAAGTGCCTATATTACAGATGAAATCTGAATAAACTCTATGGATTGTACCAACATCAATTTTTGGCTTTGATAGCGTGCTATAGCAGTGCATGATGGAGGGAGGCTGGGGGAAGGGGGCATGGGACTTCCCAGCACATTGTTTTGAAATCTCCTGTGATCTAGAATTATTTTTTTTAAGATTTATTTATTTATTCCCCCCCCCTTGTTGTTTTTGTATGTGTGTGTGCTCACTGCCTGCTTTCTGTGTGCGTCCCTTCGCTGTGTGTTCTTCTGTGTCTGCTTGTATTCTCTTCAGACAGCAGTGGGAACCGATCCCAGGACCTTCCGGAGTAGAAGAGAGGTGCTCAATCTCTTGCGTCACCTCAGCTTCCTGGTCTGCTGCATTTCTTGTCTCTCCTCTGTGTCTCTTTTTTGTTGCGTCATCTTTCCACTTGGGCCAGCATTCCCACACGGGCCAGCGTTCCTGCACAGGCTAGTATTCTGCTCAGTCCAGCACTCCGCTCAGGCCAGCTCGCCGTGCAAGCCCGCTCGCCTTCACCAGGAGGCCCCAGGAATCGAACCCTGGACTTCCCATATGGTAAATGGGAGGCCACTAGCTTGAGTCACATCTACTTCCCTCTGTAATTATTTAAAAATTAGAAGTTAATAAATTTTAAGTAGTATCAAAATACAGTTCTTTGAATGAGAAAATCAAGTAAAATCACTTTTTTCAAAGTTTACATTTGAGAAAAAATGTAAACCAAAAAACACTCTTAAAATTATAAGACCTAGCCACAGGGTGTCACTAGTGGTCTGTCATAGCCCTCTGAAAATGTTAATTTTTGCCCCTCAAAGTTATTCCTGGAGAAAGGACTTAGCTATCTTAAAGAGTAAGGAATATAACATTGCCATATGTAAGCATAGTTTTTTTCTGATTAGGAGCATTTGAAAACCCAATATCCCCACTGTTGTTTCAGATGAGAACACAAAAAATGCTAAGAAAGTGAATAGAGTTTAAAGGCGGCAAACAGGACAGTCTAGAAGGAACCTCAATTCTCTAGGTATGCTCCATGGACCAACAACGCTGCCACTAAGGATCTGTACGAAATGGAAAATCTCAGTCCCCATTTCAGACCTGCTGAATTAGATTCCAAGCAAGTTCATGGCACCAATGTTGCTGATCCATGAACGATTCCTTGAGTATCAAGGATCTAGGAGAGACTTAAAAAAACTTTATGGAGGAATGGAAAATATCAGGAGGCTGCCAATACAAAAAACTCCTAATTTGGAGCTCATGAGGTCAGAATTATAATTTTCATCTGGATTGGATTAAATATTACAAGCTGATAGTTTATGCAACATGCATAATTATATTTATAATATAATGTTTACACAAATATGTGCATGCATACAAAATGTATAAACTTTATTAAATGTTTATTAGACATCAAACTTTGGTTCTGAGCTTGCAAGAAGGTTTAGTGATAAATCATTTTAGAAACTTAGACCAAAATATCAGTCATGGTTTGCACGGTCCTGTTGGCGTCTCTGATTAAATAATATTTTTTGATTGTCATTTAATAATTACTGAACCCCAAGAATATGTCAGCAGTCCTCTCCTATTTTTAGAGCAAGGTTAAGATGCTTAAATGTAGCTAGTTTCAAAAGTTATCAGGGTCCTCATAGAATATTCTGAAGTAAAGCTTTCAAAGATTAATGGGAAAGCATTTTACTTTTTTTTCCCGAGCGATTTAACTTTTTAATCTTTTTAAAATTTTTAAATTTTTTATTATTATCCTTTTTAAAAAAGAGATAAATAGATCACACAAAAAGTTACGTTAAAAAACATGAGGTTCCCATATACCCCACTCCCCACCCCGTACCCCTGCTCCTCCCACATCAACACCCCCTTTCATCAGTGAGGCACATTCATTGCATTTGGTGAGTGCACCCTGGAGCACTGCCGCACCATGTGGACCATAGTTTACATTGTAGTTCACACTCTCCCCCAGTCCATCCGGTGGGTTATGGCAGGATATCAATGTCCTGCATCTGTCCCTGCAATATCAACCTTTTGATCTTTTGATACTAAGACTTTTCTTCTTGCAGTTTTCCATATCCACCCACCTGACTCTTATTTAATCTATAACATAGGTTCTCATGTTCCTCTACAGTCTTTTGCCTTCGAAAACTGATTCTTAATATAAATGTTTTTTTTTAAGGTGGTATCAGGATTGAACCTGGAACCTCATACAAGAGAAGCAGGCTCTCAACCACTACTACACCTGATCCCCATGAATGGCTCTTTGTCCATAAAACGAACACATTCTTGCTGTTTTACTTATTTACCCCTTCACTGGCTTTGAAGAATTCACTTAATTGTCTTCACAAGGCAAAATTTCCAGAACTTCCTTTCTAATTTGTACATGCATTTAACTTTGTTCTGCTTTGGCTTCTTCAAGGACAGTTTGCTCCCTGGCTGATGGCAGTTTGTTTACTTCCCTTCCTCATCTTCTCATATTGTCCTCTGGCCTTCTCTCTTACCTTAGTCGCTGCTTTACCTTCTCCTGGGCTGACCACTTCTCTCACACTATCTTAATCACGAGGGATATAATACGATTTAATAATTGCTTGATTTTTATAACTAAATATAGAATGTCACATGCATTCTCTTTGACTTATGCATCCTCCAAGAGTGTTTGTTCCATCTGGAAATCTTTCTGGCTCATCTTCTAAATTCCCCTCAGAAGCAGTCGAGGTGTTTGTATTTGTCAGCCAAAGGGGTGCTAACACAAAGTCCCAGAAATCTGTTGGCTTTTATAAAGGGCATTTATTTGGGGTAGAAGCTTACAGTTGCCAGGCTCTAAAGAGTCCAGCTCCAGATACCATAAGAGGTACTTGCTCACTCAAAGTCGTTTGCCACGTGTTGAAACAAGAGGACAGGCAATGTCTGCGAGGGTTCAGCCTTCCTCCTTCCTCTGCAGCCTCCGGGGTCCCAGCTTTTTCCAATCACAGCTGTGGGCTGGCATAAGACTCTCCTCTCTCCCCAGGGCTCGTTTCTTTCTGGGCTCAGCTGCTCTGGTCTCTTCGCAAGGTCATCTATGAACTATCAGGTTCCTCTCTCTTCCCGGGGCCTCTGCCGTGTCTATTGGAGCACGCTTTCTCTTCTAATGGAGCCTTCTCTCTTTTCTCATGTATCTGCTTCTCTGTTTTATCCCCACCAAGGGGGCGGGGACTCAACCCTGCATGCCCTAATGACATGGTCGAATCAAAGCCCTAATCTTGATTTAATAAAGTAAAAGTGAAATCTCTGAATTTCATACAATCAAAGGAGAATCATGCCCAGAGGAACAGACTAGTTTATAAACAAAACCGATAACTCCTTTCTGGAATCCATAAATGATATCTCACTGCCACAGGGCCCATATTCCTAACCAGCCTCCTTCCATTATCCATCTACCGTCTGGTCTGTCATACTTTGGATTAATTTCTCACTAACATAAAAAAGAGTACTTGTATAGTATTGAAAAACATTTCTCACTAAATAGACATACATCAATAAATGCTGACGTAGTCAACAAAATATTTATTGAGCATCTGTGGTCCAATCACAGTCTTGTGCACAGAACGCAATGCTGAGAAAAAAAGATAGAGCCCTGCCTTCATGGAGCTGACAGTCTAATGAGGGAGATGAACATGAGCCAAACAGTCACACAGACACAGGTACCCTTGCCACGTGGGCAGTGCTAAGAGAGAGGGTCCCTCTCCTCAGGCTCAATCCCTCTATTGAGATTTGAGCTTCTCGGGAAGGTTAAGGAAGTTTCCCTAAGAGAGTGTCACATCGGGAAGGGGAAGTCATGAGCTGGGTCTTTGTCATGCTGTGCTGGAAATAGCTCTGAGATATCCAAGAAGATATGTTAAGTGGACCCTTGAACATAGAAGTTTGGGCCTCAGAGGACAGATCTAGACCAGAGATACAAATTTTAGAGTCATGAGGTAACAACTGAAGCCAGAAATGTGGATGAGATTGCCTGGAAGGTAGAGGACAGCAGCAGGAGCGATCCTTATAATTTGTCATTTTCTTTCACTGGAGTCTCTGTTTTGGACATATCCATTCAGTCGGGGCCTTACCAGCACTTGTCCTTTGGGGACCACCCTTCCCCATCTTAGTCTGTGTACTTGGGTGGGGTCGACACCATTCCCAGGTGTCCGTGGGTCCCTGAGGCTCAAGCCCCCCTTGTGTAATATCCTTCTGGCCTCAACGATTGGTGTCAATGGACACATGACCCAGGACTGGCCAATGAGGGAATTGGTCAGGATGCCAGCTAGACTTAGGGTGCTCTGGCCACTGAGAGGTGTGCTGGCCTGCAAGAGGAAAGCAGCGTTGACAGATGGAGAGAGAAAGCCTGGGCTACAAGGACACCTAGGCCAGCATTACCTGAACGATCAAGTTACATGAGCTTATAAATTTCCTTTTTGCCTTAAGCCTAGTTTAAGTAGGATTTACTACTTAAAGGTCACTTGCAATTAAAAAGTTGTGACGTACACATTCATGAACTCCTGTAAAGAAAATGCCAGTAAAGTGCTCGAAAAGGAGCCAGGTGCCAAAATAGTTTCTGGATCAGAGATCTTGGTTCCCCCAGGTTAGGGCAATGTCACTGCTAGGTCTTGACATCATCTTATCAAGAAAGATGCCAAACCACCCTGATAGGAAGCGGGCTGAGCTGTATCTCCCAGAGAGGTAAGGTCCAGTCCTGACCCCTGGTACCTGCAAATGTGACCTTCTTTGGAAACAGGGTCTTGGCAGGTGTAATTAATTGAAGATGAGGTCATGCTGGATGAGGGCGGGCATAAGGCCAATGACTGGCGCCTTTGTAAGAGAAAGGAGCAGGAGAGTTGGACGGAGACGTTCACGGAGGAGAAGGCCAAGTGACAACAGAGGCAGAGACTGGAGTAAGGCGTCTGCAAGCCAAGGAGCGCCACGGAGGCTGGCGACCGCCAGAAGCCCCAAGGAGAGGCACGGCACAGAGCGCCCCACCAGCCTCCGAAGGAGCCAGCCCTCCGACACTTTGATCTTGGATTTCTGACCTCCTGAACTGGGGAGAATGGATTTCTGTTGTTTGAAGCCCCCCAGCTTGTGGTAATTTGTTCCGGCAGCCCTGGGAAACAAAGACAAATGCATAATATGGCTAATTTAGCGCTCTTGAAATCACTTCTGCTCAAAGCTGGAGAAAAAGCAATATAGACCTCAGATACTGTGGATATGAAGAAAAAAGGTTTGAATTGAGAAGCACACAAAGCTGTTACAAGCCACATTGAACCCAAGGATGCCTAAAACCTAGTTAGACATGCTTATTTCAGGGGAAAAAAAAAAAAAAGAGTTCTATGTCTGTCCTGTAATAAACTTGTGTGACATATAGGGAAATTTGGAGTGCACTTTTTTTCTGAAAGGCAGAAAAAAAAAGGCACAGATAGTTGGTTCTCGCCCATACACACCTGTAGCAGCACATGCTCCCAGACATACCTCTTGTAGTGAAGACACCTCCCTGAAATATCAGTCCTGAAGGGTGGCTTCTGAATGTTAGAGAGCAGTGCTGGTACGGTTTTTTTTTTTAAAAAAAGAATATTAATAACACAATCAGATTACCATGATTTTGATTTAGAATTTATTCCCATTCATTGCTCTTTACAAAAGTCTATAAAATGTGTTGATTGAAAAAGTTGCTGTAAATCAAGCTGGAGTAGCAGACATAGGTTTGTGCTAAGTACATTTTATAATACCTTTATAGTAGGGAAAATGATTTGCATATGTCCTTGGAAACATTTGTGTGATTATTGAAGGGAAAGCGTGTGCATTTTTTTACATTTATGATTTCTGTTAATTTCCAAATAAGTCTTGGCTCCCTGCCAAATGATATAAAAGAGTAAAATGTATGATTCTTGATCATGGGGGAGGGAGGGCAGTTAGCATTCTATTGCTGATTAGTGGGTTAAAGAAGCCTGGCAGCAGTTTCCTTTAATTGTGGCAATAAGTATGTTTTAAACCAGTGTCAGCAGTAAATTTTCTCTGATTTTATGTTGTCTGATTCTCTTGACAATCTCACTTAATAAAAGAAAAAGATCTGGGATCCTCCACACCAACAGATCAGGTTCCTTCAATCCGTTTTGTTTTGTTTTGTTTCCCCTTCATCACAGGGGTCCCATTCTCCTTCCTAATCCATAGTCCATTTCCCCAAACCACAGTTAGAGGGATTCTTCTACCTAAAAAGCATTTTAATTTTAATTTATCAGACAATAACTGATAGATTTGGGGATCTAGCAAACTTCCCTAAACGTAGCTGAAACTGCTATTTGTTGAATAGATGAATGGTGCTATCTGGATTCCATCCAGTATCCCAGATGGACCAATTCCAAGTGCCTTCAGATCCAGACGCTGGAAGCAGTGTAAATTATGGCAGGATTAACGAGAGACCAGGGGAGAAAAAAATAGTTGAAAACAGACACAATGTAAAAGATAGAACACATAGAAAATGGACTGTGTATTCCCAACTTTGGGGCAAAGGGTTGTAGGGCAGGGAATTGGACCTGTGTTTGGGAAGGGCAAGCTCCTGAATTTTCATGCTCCTCCACTCCAGAAGCTCCTGGGAATTGGACTGGTATTTCTTTTTTCTGCATATTAAATGTGTTATCCTCCCACACACAAGCAGGGAACTGTGTAGTACATTTTGGCATTAAACTTAGCATCAAATCTAGGCTGAGAATCAAAGGAACCCCACTCAAGAGGAAAATCTGCTTTCCAACCAGTGTATCATTCAATAGAGCTCCTTCAAATTACTGGCAAAAAATGCTCTCAAGTAAAATATAAAGTCTGTCTTATTATCCCCCAAATTATTTATGTCTGTGCTCCTTTTTTTCTTGGATAATTAGGGCTCCCTTTACCTTACACGATGTTTAGGAGTTTGCATTTTGTTATGCATTTAAATTGATAGCCAAGTCACCAGTCCACAGGTAGAGATTTTAGCAAGGAATTTTTCAAAGCTGAAGTTCATGTGGTAAAAGCCTAGAGAAAGTGGGAATGTAGCAAATGCATAATTCTACCTGCAAAGCCAAACAGAGGAAGATAGTCGATAATTTGTGCATCTTTCTTACACTTTATGCATTTCATGAAAGGATAATTTGGAAGAAGTATAATTCAGGTGATTCACAGTGATTATTCAATTCAAAAGGAATGTTATAATTTCAAAGTAAAATTAAACATTTTAATGTCAGATATTTAAGTTTTTGCCCTGATTCCCAAATAAATCCTGATAAAATTCAATGCATGTGGTTTGTCAAATTATCATGTGGTCATTTGCAAACATTCAGCATATGTCTTTCACACTTTGAGTATCATAAAATTGAGGGTTTCCCTTTTCTGGTGCAGGTATGTAATATTTGCAAACAGATAGTGTTTATTATTCATTCATATTTGAGGTTGGCTCGGGTCAATTCACTTCCTTAGATAATAAGGTGAAAATGGCCCCAAGATTGTGGGTTTTTCTCCTAAGCTCCAGTTTTAAGCCAGTGACTCCCAATCATTTTTCTACCTCAGTGCACCTGAAGGATATGTCAATCTTCCATCACGCCCTTCAGGAACAGTTTCTTCAAAGGCTACAACTTCCAGGGGGCTAGGGGCACGCCTCACCAACTCAGGGGTTGAGGCAGGAGGCAAGTG
The DNA here is from genome assembly GCF_030445035.2 of Dasypus novemcinctus. NCBI lineage: Eukaryota > Metazoa > Chordata > Mammalia > Cingulata > Dasypodidae > Dasypus > Dasypus novemcinctus. The sequence continues at coordinate 62,028,793 of NC_080695.1, forward strand.
CCCTTCCTACCCTGAAAATCACTGCTGGAAAGCTGACTGCCTTTATATGGCCAGGGAGAGGTGACTGCTATACATTGAACACATTCCCTATGTCCCATGCTTTACAGGCACGTTACTCAATCCTCACCATGCAGGGATAGCATTATCCACATTTCAAAAAAGATGAAATCAAGGCTCTGAGATAGAGGGAATTTGCCTGGAGCCACCCAGATGGGTAAGGATGGAATCAGGATTTAAACTCGTATTTTCCCGATTCTTAAACTCCTGCTCCTCCCCTCACTGTGCTAACAACTACTCACATTTTAAATGCTCGCTTTGTATTTATTTGGAGGAGCTTGAGTGAGAGTGTGTGGTTTTATTACAATACAGAATACCTTCTTCCTTTTGGGGGAACTTAAGGTATGAGCACAGAAAACAAAAAACATTTTCCCATGAGGGCATGGCAGCTTCAGCTGAGAATCTTGGAGAACTTTCCACTTAAAACAGAATCACTGCTGCTCTTATCAGTGCCTGGCACAGAAGTTGCTGTCTAAAGGCTCCGACGCCCAAGGAGATGTCACCCCCAAATTTCCAGATGTGTACCAGGACATGAAAGGAAAAACAAAGACAACGTGGAGTAGTCTTATATATGATCCCCCCAAAAGCTGAGAAAGTACAGGTACAACAATGTGCAGAAAAGTGGAGTATCCAAGGGGAGCAAGAAGGTGGAAATCACAAACTAATATGACACACTTTAGGCTAAACGAAAACCCATGTAAGACTACAGCGCGTGTTTGCCTCCTTTTCCTTAGACTATAAGTATTCTGGTCATAGGAACCTTGCTTTCTGTACTTTTAAAAATTATTACTAGAGACACTGTGGGTTTACAAAAAATCTGCATATTTGTTTAGAACAAATCTATAACATTTGTTTCAAGTGATGAAAGAACGTTTTTATCTTTTCATCATTGTACTGTTAACTTTAGTCCAAGGTTTAACATAGGAACAACTGTTTGTGTTGTGCAGTTCCAAATATTTTTTAAAAATTTCATTCTAGCAATGTACATTTCCCCCTTTAACCATGTTCAAACATGTAATTCAGTGCTGTTAATTAAGTACACAATATTTTTGCTACCATCACCATTGCTCATTACCAAAATTTTCCTATCATTCCAAATAGAAACTGCACATTTTAAGCCTTAACTCTCTATTACCTACCCCACCCCATCCCCTGGTAGCTTATATTCTAGTTTCTAACTCTATGAGTTTGCTTATTCTGATTAGTTCATATCAGTGAGATCACACAGTATTTGTGATTTTGTGTCTGGCTTATTTCACTCAACACAATGTCTTCAGGGTTCACCCATTTTCTCATATGTATCAGAATTTCATTTCTTTTATGGCTGAATAATGTTCCATTGTATATATATACCACATTTTGTTTATCCATTCATCAGTTATCCATTCATCACTTGGTTTGCTTCAATCTTTTGGCAATTAGGAATAACGCCGCTATGAACATCAATATGCAAATATCTGTTTGAGTCCCTACTTCCAATTCTTTTGGGTATATTCCTAGAAGTGGGACTGGCAGATCATATGGAAATACTATACTTAGCTTTCTGAAGAACCGCCAAACTGTCTTTCACAGACGCTGCACCATTTTATGTTCCCACCAGCAGTGAATGAGTGCTCCTATTTCTCTACATCCTCTCCAACACATACAATTTTGTTTTTTTAATAGTAGCTATTCTAGTGGGTATGAGATGGTATCTCGCTGTGGTTTTCATCTGAATTTCCCTAATGGCTAATGATGTTGAGCATCTTTTCATGTGCTTTCTGGCCAATTGTATGTATTCTCTGGAGAGGTGTCTATTCAAGTCTTTTGCCCATTTTTTAATTGAGTTGTTTGTCTTTAATTGTTAAGTTAAAGGATTTCTTTCTATATTCTGGATATTAAACCTTTATCAGATAAGTAGTTTTCAAATATTTTCTCCCATTATGTAGATTGTTATTTTACTTTCATGATAAAATCCTTTGATGCACAAAAGGTTTTAATTTTGATGAGTATCATTTATCTATTTTTTTCTTTTGTTGCTCGTGCTTTGAGCATAAAGGCTGAGAAACCATTGCCTAACACAAGGTCCTGAAGATGCTTCCCTACATTCTCTCCTAGAAGTTTGATAGTTCTGGCTCTTATATTTCGGTCTTTGATCCATTTGGAGTTGATTTTTGTAAAAGGTGTGAGGTAAGGGTACACCTTTAATCTCTTGCAAACAAAGATTCAGTTTCCCAGCACCATTTATTGAAGAGAATATTCTTTCCCAATGGAGCAGTCTTTGCCCCTTGTCAAAAATCCAATTTCTGACAAAAACCCAATTATCAAATATATTTAGAAGAGTAAGGGGCCTCAAATAGCCAAAAGCATCTTCAAAAAGAAGAACAAAGTTGGAGGACTCACACTTAACGACTTTAAAGCTCATTACAAAACTAAAGTGGCCAACATAGCATGATACTGGTACAAGGATAGACATATAGATCAATGGGATCAAATTCAGGGTTCAGAAATAGACCCTCACACCTGTGGCCAATTGATTTTTTTTAAAACAAATTTTATTGATACATATTAATAAAGCAAAATCCATCCAAAGTGTATAATCAGTGGTATCTGGTATAATCACATAGTTGTTCATTCATCATTTCAATTATTTTTAGAGCATTTTCACTATTCCAGTAATAATAATGATAATAGTAAACAGAAGCCAAAACAAACAAACAAAACTCATCATCTCTCAATCTCTCTATGCTTCCCCTCTGTACATTTGTATTTATATTTTGTTAGACAGTCTTATATATGCAATATCACCCATATTCGTGTTTTACATGAGGTTTCACTATATTATACAGTCTCATGTTACCTTTTTTTAGCTTTCTTTCTAGTAATATACATGTCCTTAGACTTTCCCTTTTGACCACTGTTATACCCATATTATAGCTCTTTTAGTCACAGACATCACAATGTGCTCTCACCATTTTAATTCATTTCCAAAGATTTACAAACATCTTTTTAACCAGTTCTGCAGATTAACATTCAACTTTCCTAGCCAACTGATTTTTTTCCCCACTGAGATGACTCCCTCATCTGTTCTGCTTGTTGTATTTGCTCATTGTCTGCTCACTGTCTGTTTTCTCATCAGGAGGCAATGGGAACTGAACCTGGGACCTCCCATATGGTGGAAGGTGCTCAATTGCTTGAGCCACATCTGCTCCCTGCTCATTTTTTTTTTTTCTTTTGCTTATTGTCTGCTCATTGTTTGCTCATTGTCTTTCTCATTGTTGTTTTTTGGGGTTTTTTTTTTTTTTGCTCATTTTCTGCTCATTGTTTCTGCTCGATATCTGCTCATTGTTTGTTTGGCTTCTGTAGGAGGCACGGGGAACCAAACCCAGGACCTCCCACGTGGGAGGCAGACACTTGATTCCATGAGCCACAGATGCTCCATGGCCAATTGATTTTTTGACAAGTTGGCCAAGTCTATTTAATTTGGAAAGAATAGTCTCTTCAACAAATGCTGCTGGGAAAACTGGATATCCATATGCAAAAATGAAGAAGGAACCCTATCTCACACCATATACAAAAATGAGGGAGTGGATGTGGCTCAAGCAGTTGGGCACCCACCTTCCACATGGAAGGTCCTGGGTTTGGTTCCCAGGACCTTCTAAAGAAGACAAGCATATGTCACAATGGGCAAATGCTGCAACCAGCAGACACTGCAACCAGCAGACACCGCAACCAGCAGACTCTGCAACTGCTGCAACCAGCAGATGCTGCAACCACCACAACCAAAGCTGCTGCAACAAGCAGATGCTTCAACGAGCAGATGCCACAACCAGCAGATGCTGCAACTGCCACAATGAACAGATGCAACAAAAGAGCAGACACCACAACCAGAACACATCACAACCAGGAGATGGTGCAACCACTGCAATCAGCAGACACTGCAATCAGGAGACACCACAACCATCGCAACCAGACACTGCAACAAGTAGATGCTGTGACCAGCAGACGTTGCAACCAACAGACACCACAACTAGCAGACGACTCAACCAGCAAACGATGCAGCTAGTGTGGGGCGGATGTGTCTCAGGCGTTGGGCACTCTCCTCCCACATGGGAGGTACCAGATTCAACTCCAGGTGCCTCCTAGAGAAGGCAGGCAGACACAGCAAGGAGACACTGAGCACACAGACAAGGGAACCACCTTGGGAGGGGGGAATTAAAAAAAAATCTTTTAAAAAAATCAATTCAAAATGGATAAAAGACCTAAATATAAAAACCAGGACTATAAATCTCCTAAAAGAAAAGGTATGGAATTCTCTTCAGAATCTCATGTTAGGCAATGGTTTCTTGGAGTTTATGTCCAAAGCACAAGCAACAAAAGAAAAACAGATTAAATGGGACCTCATCAAAATTAAAAACTTTGGTGCACCAAAGTTATGAAAGTGTAGAGACAACCTATTCAATGGGAAAAAATAGTTGGAAACCACATATCTGGTAAGTCTTTAATATCTAGAATATATAAAGAAAACCCTCAACTCAATAGGAAAAAGACAAACAACCCAACTCAAAAATGGGCAAAAGACCTGAACAGGTATTTCTCTAGAAAGGATATGCAAAAGGCCAGAAAACATGTGAAAAGATGCTCAACATCATTAGCTATTAGGAAAATGCAAATCAAAACCACAAAGAGCTATCATTTCATACCTACCAGAATGGTTACTAGAAAAAAAACACAACAGTAAAATCGTAAATGTTGGAAAGGATGTGGAGAAACAGGAACAGTCATTCATTGCTGGTGGGAATGGAAAATGGTGCAGCCTCTGTGGAAGACAGTTTGGCAGTTCTTCAGAAAGCTAAGTATAGAATTATCATATGATCCAGCACTCCCTCTACTAGCTATGTATTCAAAAGAATTGAAAGCAGGAACTCAAACAGATATCTGTGCACTGATGTTCATAGTGGCATCATTTACATCGCCAAAAGATGGAAGCAACCCGAGCCTCCATCAACTGATGAATGGATAAACAAAATGTATATACATACAATGAATATTATTTAGCCATAAAAGGAATGAAGTTCTGATACATGTACAACATGGCTTAAAGACACTGAACGAAACAAGCCAGAAACAATAGGAAAAATATTGTATGATCTCATTGATATGAACTAATTAGAATAAGCAAACTCAGAGTTAGAAAGTAGGTTACCAGGGGCTAGGTCGGGGATAAGGAATAGGGAGTTAATGCTTAATTTGTACAGAATTTCTACTTGGGTTGATTGCAAAATTTTGGAAATGGACGGAGATGACTGTAGTACAACATTATGAATGTAATTAACAGCACTGAATTACATATGCATATGGTAGCTAAAAGGGGAAATTAGGTTGTATATATGTTAGTAGAATAAAAATTAAAAGATACCACATAGGACTGTACAACACAGTGAACCCTATTGTAATCAATGGACTCTAGTTAATAGAAAATTATAAAAATGTTCTTTCATGAATTGTAACAAATGTACCACACTACGGGATGATCTTAATAACAGGGTGGTAATTGGAAAGAAATATGCTCTAAGGTAAGCTATGGACTATAGTTAAGAGAACAATTACAGGAAGCGGACTTGGCCCAGTGGTTAGGGCGTCCATCTACCACATGGGAGGTCCGAGGTTCAAACCCCGGGCCTCCTTGACCCGTGTGGAGCTGGCCCATGCTCAGTGCTGATGCGCGAAAGGACTGCCCTGCCATGCAGGGGTGCCCCCCACGTAGGGGAGCCCCACGTGCAAGGAGTGCACCCCGTAAGGAGAGCCGCCCAGTGCGAAAGAAAAGTGCAGCCTGCCCAGGAATGGCGCCACGCACATGGAGAGCTGACACAACAAGATGACACAACGAAAAGAAACACAGATTCCCGTGCTGCTGACAACAACAGAAGCGGACAAAGAAGACAAGGCAGAGAATAGACACAGAGAACAGACAACTGGGGTGGGGGGAGGGGAGAGAAATAAATAAATAAATCATTTTTTTAAAAAAAAGAACAATTACAATATTCTTCCATAAATTTTAACAAAGGTACCGCACTAATGCAAAGTATCAATGATAGGTGGTGGGGTATATGGGAATGCTGTATTTTTGGCATGATTTTTCTATAAACATACAACTTTACTAGTTCAAAATATTAAAAATTTAAAAAATTAATTTGGCCATAAATGTGAGGGTTGATTTTTGAGCTCTCAGTTCCATTCCATTGGTCTATATGTCTGTCCTTGTGCCAGTGCCATGCTGTTTTGAATACTGTGACTTTGTAGTGAGTTTTAAGATACACTTTAAAAAAATATATAGTGGGAAAAAGTGGATGTGGCTCAACTGATAAGAGCATCTGCCTACCATATAGGAGATCCAGGATTCAAACCCAGGGCTTCCTGGCCCATGTGGTGAGCTGGCACATGTGCAGTGCTGCCACTCGCAAGGAGTTCCATGCCACGCAGGGGTGTCCCCCGTGTAAGGGAACCCCACATGCAAGGAGTGCACCCTGCAAGGAGAGCCACTGCGCGCAAAAAGCACAGCCTGCCCAGGAGTGGTGATGCATACACGGAAAGCTGATGCAGCAAGATGACACAACTGAAAGAGACAAAGATTCCCGGTGCCACCGAGAATGCAAGCAGACACAGAGGAACACATAGTGAATGGACACAAGATAGCAGACAACATGGGGGAGGGGAGGAGAAAGAAATAAAAAATAAATCTTTAAAAAATATATATATAGTATTCACTAGAATGGTTTGTGGCCATATCATAATTTCCATTAATGAATCAAGAACAGCCTGTCCTAGACTTATCCAAATCCTTTTTAGTTTTGAGGATGAAGGTTGGGGATGGCCCATAGGTTTCATGGTGTCTATAGACATGGTTGATTTGCCTTGTATAGTTTTTTGTTTGTTTTTGAATTTCAAAGTAGGGACCTTCTTATAACAAAATCCTAATTTCTAGCTTATCTTTAAATAAGGCAGGAATTTCTGGCAAAGGGGGCTCGTAGAGCACAAGTCAAGGGGACTGAGAAGCAGTTGCTACCTAAGCTAGAGTGTGTGCTCGCCCATCTTCCCTGTCCGAGTAGGGGCCCTCACTCCGTCCCTCACCTACTGACCCCTGGGGGAAGTGAGCCTGCAAGTCCCGCTGGCTGACTTGCCCTGACACTGTCTCTTTCAAGATGCCTCTTCTGCCTGGCATCCATTGATGCTGCCCCCTGCACTTCTCCACCTAACATCTACATCAGCATCTTTGATTAAGGGCTGATTACTTCTGCCTCCTGCCCTTCGCAACCCCCCAACACTGCAGATTCCCTTTCCTCCGCTTTTTTCTAACATAGCACTTAGCATCCTCTAATACACTGTATACTTTACTTATACATCTTTTGGCTGTTGTCTGTTTTACTCTCCTGACGCACAAATATCACAAGGACAATGGCACTTGTTTTGTACACTGATGTATCTCAAGCACCTAGAACAGCATGTGATACACAGTGAGTGCCTGGGAAATTATCTGTGGATGGAACGAAGATGCCTCTCCTTGCGCTCCCACAGGTTCCTCTGCCAACCCTCATGTACAACCCTTGGAATCCCTGATGTACAGAGCCTCTCCTCCCACCTTATCCAGCTATGTGTCCTAAACTATTTCACGCAGGGCCTGGCACATAGTAGGTGCCCAGCAAATGTTTGTTAATATCTCTGGGCCCAGTGAAGAGTCTGAAAACTTCTCCCCACTGGAGGGGAAGAAGAGAGGATGACGTCTGATTTGCTCAGGACAGTTTTGTCCAGTGCTACACAGTGGGTGCCATCACTTTAACAGGGAGTTCAGGTGGTGACCCTACGGAGCAGGCAACCCAGACCTCCTTGCCTTTGATCCCTGTGGCAGGCAGAATAATGCCCCCATCCCCAGCGATGTCCACACCCTAATCCCTGGAACCTGTGGCTATGCTACCTTATGTGGCAAGAGGGACTTTGCAGGAGTGACGGAATTAAGGATTTTTGATTTGGGGAGATTATCCCGGTGGGCCCAATGTCATCCCAAGGCTCCTTGTAAGAGAAGGAGGCAGGGGGGTCGAAGAAGACATGGCAATGAAAGCAGTGTCAGAGTGATGCATCGTGAGAAAGACTCCACTGCCATTGTTGGCTTTGAAGATGGGGGCAGGGACCACAAGGCATGCAGGCAGCCTCTAGAAGCTAGAAGAGGCTAGGAAATCCATTCTTAAACCCTCCGAAAGGAATGCAGTCCTGCCAACACCTTGACCTTTAGCCTAGTGGGACCCATTTCAGACTTCCAACCTCTAGAACTCTATGAAGGATAAATGTATAAGTTTGTGGTCATCTGTGATAGCAGCAAAAAGGAAACATATAGTCTGGTTGTTTTCCCTCATAACTAACAAAATCGAGTCTACTCTAGGTCCTGGAGTGTTGGCCTTGGTTCATTTCCATCCTGCTTGCCGTGTACCGGCCACCCCGACCTTTCAGGTCCTTCTGGCTGCGATTTTCTCCTTTCCCTGCACCCCTTCAGCTAATTACTTCCTGCTCGTTCTCCAGCTCTTAGTTCCAAAGTCCTTTGAGACCGTCATTCAATAAATATTTATAGTGTGCTCAGCACTATTTCAGGGAATGAACATACAGAAGAGAACAAAACAGACGTGGTCCTTGCTCTCCTGTAGGGGTGGAAGCAGAAATAAACAAGCTCCCAAGTGATTCAACAAGAAGGGGATTTCAGACAGTGATGACTGCTGCCAAGATCATATTGGGGGCTGCATTAAAGAGCAATTTCAGATGGCTTGTCAAGAAAGGCCACCCCTAGAGAAGTCATTTGAGCCCTGAATGAGCAGGTTCTGGCCCTCAGAAGAGCCCCTTCTTCAGCTGAGCCTTCCCCAAAGTCCCAACCAGGTCAGGTGTCCCTGAAGTTGTCTGCTGGAGCGCTTATCCTGGCTCGTAAATTTACATCACCAAGACAACTGTGGGAGCTACTTCGCTAGTCTCTTTGCATCCTCTTTTGTCCTTCCCACAGCCCATTCTTTGCACAGTTGCCAGAGAGAACTTTCAAAAATATAAATCAGATCATGATATTTCCCTTTCAGACTCATGAATGAGGGAGTCCCATCCACACAGAACAACCCTGAATTCCACATCATGGCCCCTGCCTGTTCTCTGACCTTTCTCCGCTCACACACATCAGCCACCAGGGCCTTTCCTGTTCCCTGGATACCAAGCCCCAGCCCCCGGGCCTTTGCACTGGCTCTTCCCTCTGCCTAGGGATTACTTCCTCTATCTCTGCTGGCTGCCACCTTGCCATAGGTCTTCTCTGGTGTGGATGTTTGGAGCTATATACCCAGGGAAAAAAAAGTTTTTAAATGTAACTCACTTTTGAGTGTGAACTCTTGTAAAAAGGACACTTTGATGAGGTCATTTACATTAAGGTGTGGCCTAGGTGAATCAGGATGGGTCTTAATCAACTCTTAGGAATTACGGAAGGCCTTAGAGGGAAGGTCACACACACACAGAGAAGCCATGGCCAAGAAGCCGGGAAAAGCCACCATGTGCATTGCCACATGACAGCCAAGCCAGGGACCAAGGATCTGGGGGCAGCTAGCCCAAGAAAAGCACAGTCTTTGGGGAGAAAGCATTGCCTTGATTTTGAAATTCTCCTAGCCTCAAAACCATGAGTCAGTAAATTCCGGTTGTTTAAGGGAATCAATTGCATGGAATTTGTCTTAGCAGCCAGATAACTAAAATATCTGGCCTCCTTCTCTTCAGGGTACACACCCCTACCCCCACCCCCAACTGACCTATCACCCTGCTTTAGTTTTTGTTTTCACTGTCCACAATGGTCTTAATTGTGGGCCTGTTGGTCTGCATTCCCACTTGGGAACCCACGGGGCAGGGGGCTCTGCCTTCTCGGGAGCACCTGGCCAGATGGAAACACAGGTAGATGAGGTGGCACAGGGGATGGGACGCGAAGGACGCTGCCACTTGGCTCCGTGCCTCCCCATCCTCATCCGTAAGACTAGGAACAACAGTGGTTATTCTGAGGATCCAAAGTTACTACTTTTCGTCGAGTGCCTGGCAGGAAGCACTGTGAAGGTATCGCTAAACGAAACAGATCTCCAGAGGGGCTTCCTGGCAGCGAAAGTAGGTCATTTCCTCGTTAGATGTTTTTCGAACTCCCCGCACTGTAGCTGAAGCCCCGGTCTGAGGCTGGCCCGATAAAACACAGGACACCGAGTCAAATTTGAATTGCGCATCAACAACCAATCCGTTTCTAGTACAAGATCTGCCCCGCGCAATAGCTGGTCTTTTTAGTGGCTAAACCTGGCGCCCCGACCCCGTCGGCAGTCGCTCGCTGATTTCTGGAGCGCCCGCGTTAGACGATAGGGCCACGACCGCACACGAGGCCCGGGCCGCCCGCGGCCGCCGCAGCCCGGCCCGACGTGGCGCCTCGGCCACCCCCGGCGCCGACGCTGCCCGGCGCAGCCAATGGCGGCGCGTCCCGGGAGGCGAGCGCGGCCTCCCGCCACCAGAGGGCGCCGTGGTGGGCGCGAGGGAACCGCCGCCGGTTGACGGGGAGAGCTGCGAGCGAGCGCCCAGGCTGCCGCCACCGCCGCCCGCTCAGCTCCCAGCCGCAGCCCGCCCGCTCGCGCGGCCTCCCCCGCAGGTAGGTGGGCGCCGCCCGCAGCCCGCGCGCCCGCGCCGCCTCGCCCCCAGGCCCGGCCGGCGCGCGGCCCAGGCCCCTCCCGACACCCCCCGCGCGGCGCGCGCCCGCCGCCGCCTCGTTCTCGCGCGGGGCCGTTTACCGCCGACGGGCGGGGGAGGGGTACGCGCGGGGGGTGGGGGGGAGGCGCGCCAGAACCCCCTCGGCCAGGCCGGGCACCCCCCCCCCCTCGCGAGCCCGACTCCGCGCCCACCGAGGGGACCTACCGAGCGGCCAACATGGAGGAGACCCCGGAAGCGGGGGAGAGCTGGGAGTCCGCCGGCCGCCGCCACAAAAGAGCCCCGGTCCCGTCGGAGGGCCCGGGCGTGGGCCGGTCGCCCGGGGCGCCCTCGGCTGGTGGAGGCGGCCGGGGCCGGAGCGACCGCGGGGGTGGGGCGCCGCACCCCGAGCGCGCGAGCCCGCCGGGCCCCTCGGGGGAGCGCCGCCTCGGTGGGCGCCCTCGGGGCACAGAGAAAAGGGTGCAGCCGCCGCTCTTCGGCGAGGCACAGCTGGACCCAGTTCCCTCAGGCATTTCTGTTCGCAAAATGTCGCCCCTTGGGTTAACTTTTCTATTTCCTTTCTTTTCTGCCTGCCCCGGTGTTCGCGGGGACCCTAATGCTGCACCTTGAGTTTGGGGCGGCGGGGATGCGCGTCGAGTGCCTGACTCACCTATTTCGGGACAATTCCCGTCTTTTTGGCGCGGGGCGTGTGGGGAGGGCGGCGAATGGTTTCCTGTCTTTATCCCCTCGTGGCTGCGGGGACTGCCAGGTTAGGTTTCTTTTCTGGCCGGGTTCAGGAATGAGGACCTGTCAGTTCCCATTAGCGCCAGGTTCCTCTTTGGGAGGGTCGTGGAAGGGGTGCGGTGGAGCTGGACGGCGCCGGCTGGGCCTGAGAGGTTCCCCTACGGCCGGGGAAATTCATCAGGAGCTTGGGGTTTTCCCTGATGTCCCCGTGCGGGGTAGACTTAAAAGACCGAGGAACCGCTTCAGCTGGATCTGCACTGTCCAGCAAGGTGGCCACTGGCTGCAAGGGACTCCTGAGCGCTGAAATGAGGCTAGACGTGTTGAGGTGTGCTCTCGGTGTAAAATAAACACCGGATTTTAACGGCTTGGTATGGAACGTAAAATATGCATAGCCCTTTAATGCGAAATACATGTTGGTTATATTTTGGACATATTGAGTTAAATAAAATGTGACAATCAGTCTCGTTGGTACTTTATTTTATGTGGCTACCAGCAGATTTAAAGTTAGATCGATGGCTCGTTACGTTTCTATTGGACAGCGCTCAACTGGAGCATCTGAATGGGGGCAGGGTAGCTGTGAGCCTGTGCCATCTGCTAATCTTTTTCCTGCTTCTGACGGCGGACGGCCTCCTCCCCCTCCTAAGGCGCTCAAGGAACTCCAGGCCTCCCTCTCACCCTGGGCTGAACCGAGCTTTTGAGCTGAATTGCATAATGAGGGTTTTGTCTTAATTTGCAGAAGAATTCAAGTTAACGGACAGGATTTTTCTTCTCCATCTGCTGTGTCCTGGGGTCTGTAAGAGTTGTGTGACGACAGGCTGAATATTAGCAATATTTTTGTTGCAGATCATGTTGACTTTCAGGGCCTCTGCCACCTAGGAGAACTCGTACCTCACTCAGCATTGCTGTGACTTGTTTGGGGGGTTGTCGTGCCCCGGTTGTCACCCTCTTCCCTCCCTATTCCCCAGATACTGTCCACTTCTTGCCAATTAGAATGGTGATGGTCAACTACATTGTCCCACAGTTCTTGAAAGGACTCAAGGAATTTTGATTAATTTTAAAACCTTTCCATTTGGGTGGGTTAAATCCATGTTGTGAGCTGCAGAATCAATTGTGATAGAATTGTAACTCCACGAAGGATGAGAATGATTGAAAATTTTGCACATTTCAATAAAGGAGGAGGTAGAAACAAAAGTGCATATCTGTTCCTTGTTGCCATGGATACTCTTAAGTAGGCTTTCTAGAGAAATGTGAGAAAACTTTGTCTTCTAGGTAATACCTTGAAAAAAAATTTTTTATTGAAATACTTTTTCTTCATAGGATTTGAAGTGAAACGCTTTCCCCTGTCTAAAGTATGTTTATAAATCAAGACAACACTTTATATATTTATATATTATCGGGGGGGGCATATTAAAATACTAATCCAGACGTGAGAAAGATTTTTATCAATGCTAGCAAAAATACATTTGCTTTAATTCACCAAATAAAGGCTCATTAAATGGAGTGATTATCTTGATATAAAGAAATTAGACTGATCTGTACTAGGTTTTGTTTCAATAAGAATTTTTTTATTAGGATTTTAGCAATTTTATGTTTAGTTAGTAAGAATGTTTAATTTATTCTTATTATAACCTTGTCAAGCCTCAGGAACCAGGGAAAGACAGAAAAGAGTGGCAGGGTACTTTGATTTCCCAAATAGAAAAATAGAACTTTTGTACATTATTAAGATACCTGAAATTAATCTGGTACTTTAAAATGGTGAGAAGGTGAGGGTGCATCAGGCTCAGCGTGGTCTGCATTGGGGCTCAGGTGGCAGCTCTGGCATGCAGGCGGAAGGCTGTCATTTGTAGTCCTCGGCATGTCACCGACAGGCTGGGTGATGGACAAATCATTCCTCCCTAGAGATTTTGCATCTTTCTTGTTGACTCCTACCATACAGAGTTGGTGTGAGAGATGAGGTGTTCTGTGTGAAACAGCCAGTAGGCCTGGGCGCTGTAGAGGACACTAAGCAGAGGTAGTATCTGCCAAAGTGATTTCAAGGTGAATAGTTCCTGTGGAAAAAAAAAAAGGCAAAAGTATGAAATTACCTTCCTGATGATGGTTAGCACAGCTTCCAGCCGGAAGTTTTCATTTTCAGTGAAAAGGAAAAACTGTCTCAGAAGGTTTCCAGGAGCCCCTTCCGCTGTTAGAAGAAGGCCTGGAACATAGTTAATATTTCACAACAGGGGTGTGTGGTGTTGCATTGTGTCCCACTAGCTTCTGTATAGTGTTACCAGAGTAAGCTATAACACTGTTGCAAGTGTCCTAGCACTTGAAAATAATGTTGCGTCAATATTTATTAAGCCATCGCAGGGAGAAGCTTCAGTCTGAGGATGGAATTTAACATAGAGTGGCAATATAAATTGTTCGCTTGAAAGAGAGATCTTTTTAGGCAAAAATCCCAGCCCTGTGACACCCGCCTTCTGTGCTGCCCTCGTGGCCTTCTGCTAAGTCTGTCTTTTAAGTAAGGCTGTTTAATATTTATTCTTCACATCAAAACACATGAGTTCATAGGCAGAGCATATTTCCATGTAATGATTTTGCCTGAACTGGTACCCTAACTTCCTGTGCCCATGCGTTCCTGTGGACGTCCTCTGCCTCCTCTGAGTTGCTTTAAACGATGACCGTGGCACGTGTGTTTTGTGTGTATATGTGCTCATCCCATTCTTCCCAAGTGGCTTTCCCTGCCCACCTGTGTGTCAGCCTAGCCCAGGGCCACCTTAGACAGGTGCTTGCCCTCCTGTGGGTGTCACTGGCTCTTAACGGTGCATAATGGCACAGTAGGTAGGAGCGCAGGCTTAAAGCCAGACTGGCCTTAAGGTCTAGCTCTGCCTCTTCCCTGGCTGTGTGATTCTGGGCAGGTTCTCTCACTTCCCTGTGTTTCTGTTTCCTCGTAGTATCTACTCTTTAGGCTATTGTGAGGATCAAACCATTTGGTCCATGGAAAGCATTTAGAACAGGGTCTGCATCCCTAGGAATGCTAAGGGTAGCTGTTATTTCTCTCTATGTCACATTTCACGTATTGTGGCATCTTCTGTCAACTGGATTCTCATGTTACTGTGTAAGGCCAAAATCTCATGGAAATGAATACATTTGTCTAGTTAAGAGTGCTGTAGACTTTGGTGTGCTGACTTTCAGCCCATGGGGGGATTATAACGAAGATCCAAGGTACCTTTGGTTCTTATGTAACTTAAGAATGATTGACAAATTAAAGTCAGCTAATACCAGAAAGATGAGGTTCCAGCTTGTAAAAGTTTAATTTAATGAAATTCAGATTTAATTGAGTTTCTTGTTTTAAAATGTACTGTTCACAGCTTTCCCTCCCTAACCTCCTCTGCAAGTTCCTTTTTATTTAAGGAGCAGAGGGAGTATCTGACTTGCTTTTATACCTGTTGGTGATAAATGAAACCCATCATTGCACTGCTTGAAGGAGTCCCTTGTGGTTTCAGGTTTTCCTCTCTGTCACTGTCTCCAGTTGCTTTACACCCCATCTTGTTCTCCCTAAGGGTTGAAGGCTAAAAGTCCTGCCACAGCCAGATCTGCTTCCTCCAGTCCTGGTCAGGCACACTTCTTGGTCATGCCTGCCTTTTTGTGAACAGTTGTCCCAGGTTTAACTCTTAGGCCTCTGAACTTCTATGAAGCATTCTCTTTACACATGACCACTTGATAAATGTTGATAAATTCAGCTACTTAAAAATAAAACTTTTGGGAAGGATGTGGCTCAACCTCTTGGGTGCCTGCCTACCACACGGGAGGTCCCGGGTTTGGGTCCTGGTGCCTCCTTAAAGAAGACGAGCAGACGCCATCTCCTACCACAACAAGCTAGACGCCGCCTCTATCACAGTGAGCTTAGATGCTGCCTCCCACCGCAACAACCAGATGCCACAAGCCAGCAGGTGCTGCAGCCCGTGGGGAGTGGATGTGGCTCAGGCTGTTGGGCACTCACTCATCTCTCATGTGGGAGGTACCGGGTTTGGTTTCTGGTGCCTCCTGAAGGAGGCAAGCAAACAATGAGCAGACAGATGAGAGAACCATCTGGGGGAGGGAGGATAAATAAAGTAAGTACATCTTTTTAAAAGAACAAAAAAACTTCTGCCTGTCAAAAAGTACCATAAATATAGGGAGCAAATATAGCTCAGTGGTTGAGCTTCTGTTTCCCATATATGAGGTCCTGGTTCAATCCCTGGTACCTCCTAAAAACTACAAAAAACTGCCATAAACAAAGTCAAAAGATTGACATCAAATTGAGAGCATTATTAATAGCATCACAAAGGCCTACTTTCCTCAGTATATAAAGAACTTTCCTAAATAAATAAGCCCAACTTAAAAGAAAAATGAGCAAAGGATATGAGCAAACAATTCATAGAAAAGGAAGTACAAATGACTCAAGTCTGAGATGTTTAGCCTTACTAATGATAGAAAGACCAAAAAAACATTGTTATACTCTTTCTCACACACATGATTGGCAAAGATTAAAATGATAAATCATTGGTGAAAGGGTGATGAAATGGGAACCTTTATTCATACATCTTTGGTGAGAAGTATAATTCGGTATAACTTCTCTCAGGAGTTTGACAATACCTGGCAAAATAAATGCATATACCCTTTATCCTATAGAAATTCTTTAAAGATATGTGACAAGACTTGTGTGTACAGTGAACCTTAAAGACTGGAAACTACCAGAATGTCCATCACTAGAGGCATGCTTAAATTATAGTGTAACCATATCATGGAACACACCATGTGGCTGTTAAAAATAAAGCAGCTTTATATATACTGATAAGGAATGACCTCCAAGATTAGGTACTATGTGAGAAAAGCAAGGGGCAAGTCGTGTTAGCCTGCTCTTGTTTGTATGAAGAATAACTTTTTCAACTTTTTATTTTGAATATCTTCTAACTTTTCATTTTGAAATAGAGACTCACGGGAAGTTGCAAAAACAGAATCCTGTGACCCCTTCCCTGAGCTTGCCCCAATGGTGACATCTTACATAACTGGTACAATAACAAAACCAGGGCATTGAGACTGGCATGGTATAGTTGACTATCCATTATGGTACAGCACAATAAGACCTTATTCAGTTTTCACCAGTTTTTGCACACTTAAGTGTGTGTGTGAACTTGTTTGCAGTTTTATCCTATGCATAGATTCGTGTCACTGCTGCTGCAGTCAAGCTACAGAACAATTCCACACGACACTGTAGTAAAGGTACATAAGAGATGGGCAGTGGGCCTTGGCTGCCCTCAGGAATGGCAAAAGGGTGACTGAGTGACAGTTGAAGAGGAGACATCCCTTTTCATTGTCATATTATTAAAATACCTATCTTTAAACAGTGTGAGATGGCCACAAGGCATCCAAGTAATAGTACCAAGTAGGTGGATGGTGGCCAGCGGCTCCCCGTTGAGCTCTCCCTGGGCAGGTAAGGGGCAGCAGAGGATCTTTCCAGTCTGGGCAATGCCCTAGGGGGAGAGAAAAGGATGCAGATGCAGCCCTGAGGTGCTCTCGTTTAGGGACCAGGTGAAGACACAGTCTCAGGCTGTAAGGAGCTGGAGTGGTCTGCGAGGTAGGGCCCCCAGGCCCAACGTGGGGGGAGAGCTCCCCATTTCAAGGGGGAGGCACCTGTTGAAGAATAATGCTGGATTAACTTTATAAAATTCTTCCTCATTTAAAAATTGAAGCCAGATTTTCACTGGATCAAAAAAATAAGATGGTGTATAAAGCATGCATCTTTTTTCTCTCTTTCTTTTAAAAAGAGGGGAGGGGTTATTTCACAAGTATAACTAATCTATGATGAAAAATAATCAATGGTGGTTGCCCCTTGGATGAGAGTGGGCAGGGATTGGCTGGGGAAAGGGCATAAGGGAACTTACTGGGGTGAAGTTGGTTGTCTCTATCTTGATAGAGGTCTCAGTTAACATGAGTATACCATTTGTCAAAACTCATTTTAAGATTTGTGCATTTCATCTAAAAAGCAGAACTGCAAACAATATTGTGCTCTAGGTAATTTATATGATGACGTGTTTGGGGGTGAATTGTATTTTGATGTTTAAAAGTTTGAAGCTCATCAAAATAATAAAGTCAATTGATGGATGGACAGAAAGATGGGCAGATAGATAAAGATGGGCATATAATAGCAAAATATTAAGCACAGAATATAAGTAGTATATGGGGTTTTGGTGTTCATTGTACAATATTTTTATTTTTTTATTTCTTTCCCCTTCCCCTCCCCAATTGTCTGTTCTCTGTGTCCATTCACTGTGTGTTCTTCTGTGACTGCTTCTGTCCTTATCAACGGCACCGGGAATCCGTGTTTCTTTTTGTTGCGTCATCCTGTGTCAGCTCTCCATGTGTGCGTCACCATTCTTGGGCAGGCTGCACTTTCTTTAGCGCTGGGCAGCTCTCCTTACCGGGCGCACCCCTTGCGCGTGGGGCTCCCCTATGCAGGGGACACCCCTGCGTGGCAGGGCACTCCTTGCGCGCATCAGCGCTGTGCATGGGCCAGCTCCACATGGGTCAAGGAGGCTTGGTGTTTGAACTGCAGACCTCTCATGTGGTAGGTGGACACTCTATCCATTGGGCCAAGTCCGCTTCCCTGTACAATTTTTTTAAACTGAAAATTTTCATAATAAATTTTAGGGGAAAAACTTCTTAAAAATTACTGAAAATGAAAAGCTCTGTCTTATATTTAAATATCACCTGATACTAAGTTCCCAAATATTTAAATATGTAAGGAGTGGGGGATATTTAAGCTATTAAACAAGTCTGCATCTAGTCTCTTTCTAGTCACTTATCTGAGTTGTCAGGTCTTTGCCACATGCCCTTTGTAAAAGGTCGAGGTTCAAGGCTTTCTAGCACTTTCTGAGGAAATAGCTCTGGGGCTATCCACAGAGGCAGAGTATCATTACCCAGGAATCTCTTAGCTGACAGATATACTTTTTGAGTGAACTTCAAACTAATTCCACTCCCTCACTCTGCTGAACAGAGGTTGGGAGAAGGTTATATCACTGGAGGGAGTGGGACTAGTTCTGGCTTTAGGGTGTTTTGCTTTTGCTCTAGTGCTTCTGGCCTGACCCCCCCCCCCCCGCCCCCGCCCAAGTGCTACCCCAGTTTCCTCTGAACTCTGTCGTTCCAACTCTGAGTAGGCCCTACTTTAAATAAACAGAAGAGCTTGATGGTTCCTTTGCAACGAAGGGCTCAGAGGCTATGTAGACTTTTTTACTACATTAATATTTTTTCAGAAGTAGTACACTTACATGGCTTAAAAAACAAAGTTTTAAAGGTATCAGTGAAAAGATACCATCATAACTACCCAATGTTCTACCATGCTGTAGTTTCCTGTGATTCTCTCTGTCTGGAGCTGTTCTTTATATAGCAGTAAATATGATTATGTAACACACCTCTCCTTTATTTTATGTCATTTTTTTACAAAATGGGGTCATATTATGACACATTTACACCTTTGTGGGTTTTTTTTGTGTTTTTTTTTTAAGATTTATTTTTTATTTATTCCCCCCCCCCCCCCCCATCTGCTTTCTTGTGTCCATTTGCTGTTTATTCTTCTGTGTCTGCTTGCATTCTCGGTAGCACCGGGAATCTGTGTCTCTTTTTGTTGCGTCAGCTCTCTGTGTATACGGTACCACTCCTGGGTGGGCTGCACTTTTTTCGTGCAGGGCAGCTTAATGTGGGGCGCACTCCTTGCGTGTGGGGCTCCCCTATGTGGGGGGACACCCCTGCATGGCAGGGCACTCCTTGGACGCACACATGGGCCAGCTCACCACATGAGCCAGGAGGCTCTGGTTCGAACCTTGGACCTCCCGTATAGTAGGTGGACACTCTATCAGTTGAGCCACATATGTTGCCTGGGGTTTATGTTTAGATTTTTGTTTTGTTTTGTTTTGTTTAGCTTTTCAACTGCAGAATATTCCATTGTATGGATATAGCACAATTTGTTTAGCCATATCCTTTGATAAACATTGCATTAATTTTTAATCTTATTCTAGTATAAATACTGTTTCTTTAAACAACTTTGTACATATGAGAAGGAAAAAACTTTAAAAAGAAAAAACTTTTATTACAGAAATTGTCAGACATACAAAAGAAGATAGAAGAGTAGCTCCCCCCCCATACCCATCATTCAGCACTAACACCAACACAGTTTTGGCCATCTTGTTCCACATCTACCCATCCACACCTCTTTTGCCTAGAGCATTTTAAAAGCAAATAAGCAAATCCCAGCTCTCATACCATTTTACTTTAATGCCATGGGCTTTTTAACTTTGTCTTTTTTTTTTTTAAAGGTTGTACCAGGGATTGAACCCTCAAACTTGTACATGGGAAAGCAGGTGCTCAAACCACTGAGCTACACCCACTCACCTTTTTTTAACTTATTGTTTTGGGTATTTTCAAACATAGCAAAGTGGAATAGTATAGAGAGTCCTCATATACTCATCACCCAGCTTCTACAGTTATCAACAGTTATCGACAATCTGTGGTTTTAACCCAACCCCACCCCCTTTTTTGTGGTTGCTGGAGTATTTTTATTTTTATTTTTTAAAGATTTATTTATTTATTTCCCCTCCCGCCCCCCCGCCCCAGTTATCTGTTCTCTGTGTCTATTTGCTGTGTCGTCTTCTTTGTCCACTTCTTTTGTCAGCAGCACGGGAATCTGTGTTTCTTTTTGTTGCGTCATCTTTGGGAATCTGTGTTTCTTTTTGTTGCGTCATCTTGTGTCAGCTCTCCATGTGTGCGGTGCCATTCCTGGGCAGGCTGCACTTCTTTCGTGCTGGGCGGCTCTCCTTATGGGGTGCACTCCTTGTGTGTGGGGCTCCCCTACGCTGGGGACACCCCTGCATGGCACATCACTGCACATGGGCCAGCTGCACACAGGTCAAGGAGGCCCGGGGTTTGAACCGCTGACCTCCCATGTGGTAGACGGACGCCCTAACCACTGGGCCAAGTCTGCTTCCCTGCTGGAGTATTTTAAAGCAAATCCCAGACAGTATATCCTTTCACATGTAAACACATCAGTAAAGTACCAACTTATTAACAAGATTAGGGGAGCTTGTGTGACTCAGTGGTTGAGTGCCTGCTTCCCATGTATGAGGTCCTGGGTTCAATCCACAGTAACTCCTAAAAAAAAAAAGATCAAACTATTTAGAACTGACAATATTTTTAAAATTAAAGGAATTAGAAGCAATCTTCAACTTTTGGGGCATTGTAACCCCCATCCCCACCCTTTTAATTTGAAAGAGATAGATTTGGCAATATCTGGAGACTTTTGGTTCCACAGCTGGGGAGGTGCTATTGGCATCCAGTAGGCAGAGGCCAGAGGTGCTGCTAAACTTCCTACAGTGCATTGGACAACCCCTAACAACAAAGCATTACGTGGCTCAAATGTTGAGGTTGAGAACCCTTGATTTAAGATGTTGGGAGGTGTTACTTTATCACAGGCCACTGCCCTGTGCTTCTCCTTCAACTTGCTGGGAACTGCTCAATGAACATTGATCTATGGGGATAGATTCCAACAGCATTGGCATGTATTGACATTTGCAGGTGTTCCATTGAAAATAAGCTTCCCATCTAGAAAAGGCCAATTGAAAGAACTTCATTTAGATCATTATCCTATCAACCATGTCAACAAGGAGTATTCCAGAAGTTTGTGTAATAAAATACGTATCAGGTTTAGACTCTGCACACAAGAAAGGCAGACTCCCCCGGAGGCAAAGCGGATGTGAAACTTTTTATGTCTGTCGAGCTTTCAGAAGTGAAACAAGGCCCAGTTGGTTGTAGGAGCAGTTTAAGCCTATAGACAAGAAAAATGCAAAACCTGTAGTTGAGGGAGGGAAGAGAAGAGAGGGGAGGAGAGAAATGACTTGTGGGTGAAGATGACGTTTCCCTGGGGCTAGTTGAGGAGGGGCATCCACAAGTTGCAAAGCTACTTAGACATTAGGAGTATGAAAACCTCCCCTCCTTTGTGTTTGTGGCTTGCTGGACCACAGGCCACCCTAGGGCTAACTCACCCCAGGGCTAACTCGGACGTGAGCTTGGCATTGAGGAATCCAGAGCCCAGTCGGGAGATGGACTCATCCATTACTCATTGCGTGCAAGGCCTCGAATTGCGGATGTACAGGAGCCCTGGTGCCTTAGATAATTTTGCGACCTTTTTCTTTTCAGCTTGCTCGCTTAGAAAGTGGATGTGCAGGATAACATGTCCAGTGTGTCCGAGGAAAGAAGAAAAAGGCAACAGAACATTAAAGAAGGACTACAGTTTATACAGTAAGAGCTTGAGAATTCGTGCCTGGCCTTCTCACCACATACAGTTCTTTTTTATGTGGTTGTACATTTTGCAGAGATTAAGAAACCTCTAGTCATGTTCACATGTCCTATTATTTTGAATTAGAAATGACATGTTTTGGTTCCAGCAGTATTTTCACCCTTGCACATGAGGATTATTCTCTGGGTTCTGAAATGACCCTACTGTTGCTGATGAAACCCTTTAGTGTCTCCCCAAATTGTTAGATTGAGGAATTTGATGCTCATCTCATAAGAACAGTTCTGATAAAGGAAAAAAAAGTGACTGAGAGTGAGCATCTGTCGGCATGTAGGGCTTTTTGTGATCAAACATTTCAGTTAAGAAGCACGGTCTCTAACAGGGCTCCTGGAAGCACATCAGTGATGGGAGTGGCAAAAGGGGCTGGTGGTTCCTTCCTGGGAAGGAGACATTCCTCTTTATACCACAGTAGATGTAATCACACGGGATTGGTACTATTTTTGAACGGTTTTGGCATTTGAAGGATTAAGGCTTCTTTTAATAGAAGTGTGATTTGAAAGAAAAATGTACTGAAGGAATTACTAAGGAATAGTTTTCGATTTTTTTCATGATAGTAGTCATATGAATAATGGTAGCAAAATATATCCTTAAAATATGCTTTAGCAAATTCAGAGGGCAAGTAGGTTAGAGGGACGAGGGGCTTGGGGGAGGGGGAGTTACTGCTACATGGACACAGAGTTTCTGTTTTGGGTGATGAAAAGGCTTTGGTAATGGCTGGTGGTGATGGTAGCACAACACTGGGAGTGTAATTAATCCCACTTGAACAGTATACTTAAAAAGAGTTAAAATGGCAAATTTTATGTTGTATATATGTTACTACATTTTTTTAAAATGCTTTTAACCAGTGGCAAGCTAATAGAACTTTTAAGTGACTTCAGGCTGATATTTACAATTCATTAATTTCTTTTTCTTAGGTCACCACTATCATATCCAGGAACACAGGAACAATATGCGGTAATGACACACCCATTTGGTTATGTCTTATCTGTGGCTGCTTTTGTGGTATATGGTAGTTGCATCAGAGACCATATGGCCTGCAAAGCCTAAAATATTTTTGATATGGCTGATTCCTTATATATAGGATAGTGTTTTTTGTGGGTTTTTTTTTTTTTTTGTATACTTGGACAGGTGTCCTGTATTTTCTTTTTTTTTTCTCTGTTAGTTTTTAATTAATTTATCTTTTCAGCCCCTTGAAAATTAGTTTTAGCCTACTTCATTTCATTTAAAATAAGTGGGGCAGAATTTGTGCAGAGTATCTTCTCTTTTTATTGAAGAGAAGTGCTGACAGCAGTGAAGGGGGACTGGATAAGAAAGAAGAGCTAGTGATGAGTCTACTAGCTGGAAGCAGGGAAAAGGCACTGCCCGTGGGCTTGGCTGCAGGCCTCCTCTACAGCCTGTTGGTTCATCTGTGGCTTTTTGTTTCTGAGGGTTCTGATGCTTCTAAATGTTTCTCTCCCTGCCCCTCTCCCTCCCTCCTCTTTCTTTCAGTGTTTCTCCTTTTCCTCCCTCCTTCCTTTCTTTAAATGCTAAACTTGTTATTCATGAGTCAATCAAGCAGATACAGAATCGTAAAATATTAGAGCCAGAAATGACCTGGAACAATTCTTTGATTTTGTACGTGTGGAACTGGCATCCACAGGGGTTGAGTGGTATGTCACAAGTCATATTAATAGTTAGAAGTTGAGCTGTCCAGCTTTCTTTAATTAATCTTATATTGGGAAAGGACTTTTCAAATATTAATGCAATGGTAGAAATTATTTAATAAAAAACTTCTGTATATACCAAAAGTATATGTATACTTACTTGATAAAAACAAGGTTTAACATTTCCTTCCCCAGAAATAGGTAAATGACCTGAGCAGTTTATAAAAGAAGAAATACAAACAGTCCATTAAAAAAATGTGGAAAAATTCAACCTTGCTGGTAATCAAAGACATGCAGATGAAAAAAGATAACCTTTTTTCACCTAGAAATTGGCAGGGATTTTACATACACACAACCCAGCGTTGGTGAGGTTGCTGTGAAGCAAACCACTAAAAATATCAAATGTTACTGCTTTTTTGGAATGCAGTCTGGAAATACTGGTCAAAAACTTTGAAATGTTCCTTCTCATTGACCTAGCACTTCCACTGTATGAATTTATTCTAGGCATGGAGTTGGAGATGTGAATAAATATTTACAACATGCTGCTGCCAAACTTTTCTTAATAGTGAGAAATTGGAACATTCTAAATACTTCACAGTTGGAGGATGGTTAAATAAATAGTGGAATCAACAGAATGTCTCTTTGGTGGAATTGCTTTTAGGTGCTTTTTAAGCTTTTTTTTTTTTTTTTTGTATTTTCCAAGATTTTTGCTTGAAAAGGCAAGCAAGATAAAAAAGCCCTAGCTGAGATAGCAGACTTGTACTGTTTCTTTCAACAGTGCTTGTTGCTCTGTCAAATTGTTTCCTCTGAAGTTTTAGGTTTCAAATCAAATTATCTTACCTTTTCCAAAAAGAGCTTCAAGTGGCACCTTTCTCTTTTTTTTAGGTATACTTGCGTGCTCTTGTGAGAAACCTTTTTAATGAAGGAAATGATGTTTATCGGGAACGTGATTGGAACGTCTCCATAAGCCAGTACACGGAAGCTTTGAGTATAGCTGATTATGCAAAGTCTGAAGAGATTTTAATCCCTAAAGAAATAATTGAAAACCTATACATAAATCGTATTGCCTGCTATTCTAATATGGTGAGCTGTGATTTTTTTAAAAAAAACATTTCTAGAAAGAAAATATCTTCAGTGACCTGGTACATTAACAAAAAGTCGATCTTCCAATTTCAGTTTTTAAGAAAGGCATAATTGCTTTTAGAGGGGCCTGAAGCTTTTGAAAGTTAGTTTTGGACAAATGTCTAGGGATTTTAAAAATAATTTTTTTCTTAGTTACTGGTCTTCAGCCCAGTTGAGAACAGCTTTTGGAGGTATGTCTGCTTATGGAAATGTCAGGTTTCTGAAGATACAGGTTTTTAAGATCAGTTCATCTAGTGGGTAGCCACATTGACAGTTCACTTCTTAAGATTTGTTACGCCTTTTAGGGGCTCTTTTAACCTAGAACAGTAGCTTTTTTTTTTTTTTAAGGAGGTTCCGGGCGTTGAACCTGGGACCTCACTCGTACACGCAAAGCAGATGCTCAACCACTGAGCTCCACCTGTTCCACAGTAATTAGCTTTTTAAACACAAGCTCTTCACATTTCCAGACAATATTTTGATGTGCTTTTAATTTTCATTATGTGAACCAGCTACAGTCCTCCACCCTATCTGCCGAACTCTTGAAGGGACATAGTTTTCATTCTGGACATTAAATAAAATCTAACCCTTAATTTAAGAAAAATATCCATGTTGTTGCCAAGATTTTTGTTAAAGAGCATTCACCTGATAATTTATTGTTCTTTTTTTTTTTTTCTGTATTTATTACTTATCAATTAATTCTCTGGGAGTTAATTTCCTTTTGGCATCTTAATGTACTCCAGAAAGGATAACTACAGAAGGGAGGGTCAACTATGGGGCAGGGGGTACACAGAGGAGGGATATTGAGTCTGGAAAGTTTTTTTTTTTTTTTCCTTGAAAAGCTGTGGACTTTAGGCCAAGTATTAGCATTTGTCTGGTCTGGGTGGTGGGTGCATGGGTATTTGTGATATTCCTTCTACTTTTGTTTATTTGAAATACCATATTGAAAATAGCTTTAAAAAGTAAAGTGATACACTGACCTTGAGTTTAAAGGGGTGTAATAGGCTGAGGTTTTAATTTGTTTGCATTTACAGGAAGGCATCAGTGCAAGAAATGAATTGTTTAATTGCTGACTTTATTCTTTGGTCTTACACCCCAGGGTTTCCATGATAAAGTTTTAGAAGACTGTGATACAGTCCTCAGTTTAAATGCCAGTAACTGCAAAGCTCTGTATCGGAAATCTAAGGCTTTAAGTGATTTAGGAAGATACAAAGAGGCTTATGACGCTGTAGCAAAGTGCTCCTTAGCAGTGCCTCAGGTATGGAATTTACATTACAGTTCATTTGTTTGCATCATAAACATTTTCTTGCTCCATGTGGAGAAATGGCATCTACAAAGTTAAATTTTCCTTGTAGCCTTCAACCTGCCTCACTTGGGCATAATTGCTGAAGCAAGTATCTTAATGGGAAATAAGTCACAACTGTTTGACTTTTTCCTATGTATGGTTGGTGTATTTAACCTTCCATTCATCAGACATGCTGCCTTTTTCAGGATGAACATGTAATAAAACTAACTCAAGAACTAGCTCAGAAATTGGGATTTAAAATAAGGAAAGCATATGTGAGAGCTGAGGTAAGCTGGAGTTCCCTGCACATCTTCCTATTGTTTTGTAACTTGGAGTCAGTTCTGTTTTTAAAGTAGGGTCTTTATTTTATTGCAGCTCTCACTAAAATCAGTTCCTGGGGATGGAGCTACCAAGGTAATGTTACTTCTGAATCATAATTGAAATTTAATTTAAAAAAAGAAAAGATGGAAGTCTTGGCAATTCTGCTTTTTAATGTTTTGGGGGAGCATCTATTATTGAGACCTATTTATTTCTCATGTGACCTTAAAAAAAAAAAAAAACAATCTAAGTAATATATTTTAGTCTTAACCAGCATAACATCTGTTAGAATATTTTACAGTTAGATACTTGAAAAAGAGTAACTCAGGACCAAACAGAAATTTGGGGAATCATTAGGATAAACAAAATTAAAACACACACACACACACACAGTCGTCTTAGAGCTATGCTAATGGGTATCCATTGTGAGTTGGGAGCTGGGTGGTGGCTAGAGTAGGCCCCAGACTTTGAGGTCCCTCTTGGGGCTGATACTCAACTGAATACCCTTTGAGCAAGAAATAAGTGGTGATGCTAGGACCTGATTTAACACCATATATTATAGAAGTTCAAATATTCAATTTATCTCTTGAACCATAATTGAAAGGGAGTCACCTATTTGTGAAAACCTGCATTTTTCTCTTACAGAGTTAGTTTTATGGATTACTTTATAGTTTAGAATCCTGAAAATATTATGATCCATTATTTGGTTTAATTTCTAGGCTTCAAACTATTCTGTGGAAGATATTGAACCAGGTATGTTTCTATATCTCATCATAACAAACAGAAAAATGTCAGTTAAGAGTTTATATGGGTTGTTGTCTAAAAGATTGCTATGGAGCTATTAGTACTAGAGCAAGAATAATTTCAAAAAACACCTGTGGGTGTGCTGGCAAGTGACTGATAATACCAGATTTCAGTAAGCAGTCATTGAATCTCCACCATGTCCTGCCCACCGTCTGGTAGCTGTGCTCAAAAGGCTACAGCCTCTTTCAGAAAGAAGGAAAAGTTTTCACAAGTGAATAATTTCTGGATAATACAAATTATTGTTAGGATGATTTTTACTTTTTTATTTATTGCTTTTACTGCCTTATCTATTTATTTTATAATTGCTTTCATATTTTCGCCTGGCTCTTCATTTTCTCTGCTTTTGTTGGCTAGTGAACAAATAGTGTTGCGAGTATACTGAAAACGAATGAGTGCATTTTCATCCATGTTACAGATTTATTATCTCCGAGACAAGAAGCAGTTCCTGTTGTTTCTTTACCTGCATCAAGTTTTTCTCATGAAGTTGGAAGTGAATTGTCCTCAGTCCCTCTTATGCCCTTAACTTCTATTTTGCCATTGCAAGTGGAAGAGAGCTCTCTGCCATCTGCAGTGTTGGCAAATGGAGGAAAGAGCTCCTTCACTATGCCGGAAGCTTTTTTAGATGATGGAGATATGGTCCTTGGAGAGGAGATAGATGACCTTCTTGATTCTGCACCTGAAACCAATGAAACAGTTATGGTAAATTTCAGGGTTTCTCTTTTTCTCTGAAAACAGGGTTAATTGGAAAGAAAAAAAAAAAAGGTAATACAGCCTGGTACATACTTTAGTATTGCCTGTAGGTTAAACTTGATGTTTCTTATCCCGAAAACTCTTTTGTCCTTTTCGGGTGTTAACTGGTTAATTTGATCATTTTTGAAATAGAAAAAGGAAGAAACATGCTATGAATAATTAGCCAATTTTACTGCAACTTACACTGGGATCACATATTATTGAAAGGGTAAATTTAAAATTCTGACAAAGAATAGGCAATTGGTATCTGACCTGCTGCCTATTTTTATACTAAGAATGGTTTTTAAAATATTTTGGAATGGTTGGGAGGAAATAACAAAAGAAGAAAAATATTTTGTGACACATAAAAATTATATGAAGTTATACGAAATTCAGATTTCAGTGTCATTTAAGTTTTATTGGAACACAGCCATACCATTCATTGATGTGTTGTCTGTGGTTGCACTGTCACAGCAGAATTGAGTAATTCCAGCAGATAGTTTTACCTGCAAAGCTGAAAATACTTAATGTCTGGCCCTTTACAGGCTGACCCTTGTCATAAGGTATCTTAAAATAGTAGCAACAGCAGGTATAGTAGGATGATGTTGAGAGAGGTGGGTTAAAGGGAGAAATTCAGAGCTGGTTCTCAGGGCCAGTGAAATAGATAACGTTGTGGAGCTGACCAGTTGTAGAAGTGTTTATACAAAGCAAACAGGCGTGGGTCTGATTCTTGCTGGTTCTGGCATCTTAGACAAGTTACTTGACCTCCCAGCACCTCAGTGTTCTCCTGTGTGCAGTGGGGATCCCAGTAGGACACATCTCGAGAGTGTTGTAAGGATGAAATAAAGTAGCAGCATCTGGTGCTTAGCTCCATATAAGGCACTAGTGACCCTCTCAATAAATTGTCACTGGGGTGGGGGAAGGGAGAGCTAGAACTCTGTTTGTTCTTGTGGAATTGTAAGTTCACATCTCCAGAGAGCTGGTCCCAGTCTTTACTGGCTTCCCCAGTTCCCTTCTCATGTGCCCCCTTCTTCCCACCCCCATCCCCACAATCCTCTTTATAAAGCCAGTTCTAATGAGCCTTAGGTTATGGTCAGGTGAGGTTTGGGAGTCATAAAGAAGTTTTGCGGGTGAAACATGAATATAACATTCAGATTAAAATGACATTAGTGGGAAACGGACTTTGGCCCAGTGGTTAGGGCGTCTGTCTACCACATGGGAGGTCCGTGGTTCAAACCCCGGGCCTCCTTGACCCGTGTGGAGCTGGCCCATGCGCAGTGCTGATGCGCCCAAGGAGTGCCCTGTCCCCCGCATAGGGGAGCCCCACGCGCAAGGAGTGCGCCCGTAAGGAGAGCCACCCAGCGCGAAGGAAAGTGCAGCCTGCCCAGGAATGGCACTGCCCACACTTCCGCCCACACTTCCTGTGCAGCTGACGACAACAGAAGGGGACAAAGAAACAAGACGCAGCAAAAAGAGACAGAAAACAGACAACCGGGAGAGGGGAGGGGAATTAAATAAATAAAAATAAATCTTAAAAAATAAATAAATAAAATAAGATGACATTAGTCATCATACCTTGATCTTTGTGAAAACTGGGTTTGGAAGGGAATAAGTTTGGTAGCTTAAACTTTTCTACTGAATTTTTATTTAAACATTGTTACCTATCATGTTTACCCAGTGTAATAATTTGGTTTTATACACTGACGGGAAAGGTAGTACAGCCAAACTTGTGACAGAGGTTCATGAATTTTGATCATATCTTTTTTCTTTTCCAGCCCTCAGCTTTAGTCCGAGGACCCCTTCCAACTGCCAGTGCCCCTCCTAGCATACCCTTTCCGGCATCTCTGTTAGGAACCTTACCCGTTGGTGCGAGGTATGCTCCTCCACCCTCCTTTTCAGAACTGTATCCGCCTTTGACTTCATCCTTAGAAGATTTTTGTTCTTCTTTAAATTCATTTTCAATGAGTGAATCCAAACGAGGTAAGAATCGAGCCTACATTGTAACCAATTGCAATTAGTTTTCTAAAAAAGAAAAATTGTGTTTGGTAATTTATTTAACTCTAGGTAGTAGGTACTTGAATTGTTTTCATTGTAGCTGAAAATGTGCTAAGCCTTCAGTTTTACTTTGACCTTGACTTTAACTGTGTCCTGGAGATCAGGAAACAAAGGCATGAGAATAGGAATGTATGTGGCACTAATTTTTGTATAGTTTGTTAGGCTGGATGTCTGTATTATCTTGGGGTAAAATGACTTTTAATGACAAGGAAAGTGTACTCCATCCTAAGGGAGCCCTAGCTTGAAGTCAGGTTATCCTTCTAAAATCTGAACTAGGCAAACACTAATTTAAGACTAGCGGGATGAATGTTTAGAATGGTCAAAGTTAGATTGATCGGTTTTAGGCTTCATCCTTTGAGCCTAGTACACTGATGCCTTAATTTTACAGGGATTTTTGGCTGGACTTCTTTTTCTGTAATCCTATGCTTAATTAGCATTTTAGAAATTAATAACAAAAGCCATATTTTTCTGAGACATTGTTACATGGTTTTTAAAGGGACAAAAATCTAAATGGTTTAAAGATTGACAACGGAAGATTCTAAAATATGTGGGAGACGGAAGGGCAGAGAGGAAATAATTGTGGCAGACTAAAAAAGTAATTGAACCTTAATAATTTTTTAATGTGGTAAGTTGCTGTTTCATATTTTTAAAAGGAGAGGTTCTTTTCCCCTTTTGAATGTGAATTATTTTCTTAGACTTTTTAACAGCCCCATTTGATAGGCCCTGCCTTAGTTTATTTCACAAAAAGAGCTTCTTATTTAACTCTGTTTGACTAAGGGTAATTCACGCCCTTAGTTTCCAGAGGAAAGGAACAGTTCCATAATCCTCTTTGAGTGTCAATAATGAACAAGAAAGCTCCTTGGAACTGGGATGGGAAAATAACGTGGGGAAAGCCATACTCAGTAAACTACTAAGCCCTGATGTTCTTATTACATGATCAGAATGAAAAGGTCTGTTGAAGTTTTTTTATTATTTTAGATCTGTCCACCTCAACTTCTAGAGAGGGACCACCGCTTAACAGCAGTAATTCCTCCCTTTTACTTGTAAGTGCCACTTCCTCTTTTGTAAATACATCGCTTAAACTGAAAAAAGGGGTCTTTTACTTACGTTTCTTAGTTATTTGAATGAACGTGACAGAGTCTCCCTTCAATTTTGTGTTTGTACTGTGGGAAATAGTGCTGTACTAAGAACGTTCTGGAACATCCAGTAATAAATGCTCTGTGTTTAAGACTGGATCTGTTGCAGCAAGTTAATCATTGTGGCAGATAGTGTACGAGGCTTTAGCAGAGCAGACAAAACAAGGAAATGCAAGATTGGGACATGTAAAATGTGTGTGCCATTGAAAGAGAGTACTTAGCAGTTACTTTTAACAACACCTGAGGGTTCAAAAAAAGGAAAATGTAGAAAGAGATAGTTTTTCATACGGAGGGCATTCTGAATGGAATAGTACTGACTTCAGTTCTATGAAGGATGTTTTATTTTTCAGATGAATTCACTTCCTTCTTTAGTGATGTGCAATATTTGTTGGCTGCTTTTTTTTTTTCTTTTCTTTTTTCCTTATTCTTGTTGCAGATGAATGGACCAGGTAGTTTGTTTGCTTCTGAGAGTTTCCTGGGAATTTCAAGTCAGCCTAGAAATGACTTTGGAAATTTTTTTGGAAGTGCAGTTATTAAACCATCTCCATCAGTGATTCCAAGGCATCCCCTTGAAGGAACTCATGAATTGAGACAAGCTTGCCAGATCTGTTTTGTAAAATCAGGTCAGGAACAAACACAAGGAACAGACAGTGTTAAACTAATTCATAATGTGAGAGTTCTTATGAATTTATGAACGTGAAAAGCACCAACTGTTATGAATCTTCAGTCCCTATTTTGTTGCATTCTTTCTAAAGAAGCAGCAGTTACTAATATGAGGCCTTTGGAGTCTATTAGCATAAGTCTCTGCTCTTGTTTAATGTCATTTTATTTATAGTAACATGTGGGTTAGAATATTTACTTAATTTTAGCAACTTACTGAAATTTTAATGAAATTCTTTTTGTTCTAAATATATGTTCAGAAACTTGATAATTTAAAAAAGAGCAAGAACAGTAAAAAAGCATTGTAAGGCCAGTATATGATAGAATGTTTATGCAAATCAAAGTACTTCCTGTTGGTTGTTTTATATCTTTCCCCACAAATCAGATGATATAACACAATTTTTCTAAACTAGGGCCCATACTCTTTTTCTCTCAGTTTTATGTTTAATAGTATCCTTTACATTTATAAGCCATCAGAATTTCTGTCCAAATTATTTCCCTAACAGTTAAATAAGAGTATGTTTTGGAGAGATCTAGTTTGAATAGAACTTTGTGTTGTCTGATAAACAGCATGAAAGACAAAAATCTACTTTGCTAACTTGTTTACATTTTGAGTTTGCAAAAATGGGGATTTTATGGGAATTTAGCTATCAATGTGCATCTGCTTGTGTCTGCTTATAAAAGTGACTATAAAATAAAATACTTTTTGTGCCTATGAGCAATCCCCTTTACATCTTTTTCAGGTCCTAAGTTAATGGATTTCACTTACCATGCTAATATAGATCATAAATGTAAGAAAGATATTTTAATTGGTAGGATAAAGAATGTTGAAGATAAATCATGGAAAAAAATACGTCCAAGACCAACAAAGACAAATTATGAAGGACCATATTATATATGTAAAGGTATTTACTGTAACTACTTAGTTGGTATATATTATATAAGTGATAAACAATATGCTACATTTATTACAATGGTTCAGTTATTGACTTATTAAAAATGTTTAGACAGAGTTATATTAGCAAGTTCTTTGGATTGAGACATTAGTTTTTTCATATATTCTTTAATGTTGTTTTTAAGTTCTTGTGTAGTGTATGTTTTCTGGTTTCATGGGCGCAGGGCTTTGGCCAAGTTTTAAATAGGAATTATCTCAAGCTTTAAGTTCCCTGACTTAGTCTAAACAGAATTAAACACTGAACTAAGGCTTTGAAAATGCTGTTCTCTTTAAGCTGCTTTTGAGAGAACTTGGTATTTTCATTTTTGTCATCTCATTTCCTCTGAGTAAGCTTTGACTGTCACTAAGTGATTTTTTTTTCTTTTTTTAAAAATAGATATTATTATTTTTAAGCAGTTTTAAGTTAACAGAAAAATTATACAGAAAGTACTGAGAGTTCCCGTATCTTCCTTCCTGCTCCCTACAGTTTCCCCCATTATTAACCTCTGGCATTAGTGCAGTATGTTTGTTACAACTGATGACAAACAATACAGTACTTTCATTAGTATAATCTCAAGTCCATAATTTACATTGGGGTTCACTCTGTGTGCCTAGACAATTTTTTAAAATTTAGGCAGAGCTACATGAAGCTCTTGGCTTTGGCTGCAATAAAAACAATTTATTCTTTCCATGTTGTTTTCTTTTTTTAAAGCATTAATACCATTCTTGGGTAGTAATCTGCATATCATTGATTGAAGTTATCCATGAACTGTTATAGAAATTCAAATGTTGCCCTATACATATTTAACCTCATTGACTGCAAAAACAGTTGTGCATGTTTTAAATGTCTTTTAATCCCTGTCTTTCTAGATGTTGCTGCTGAGGAGGAATGTAGATATTCAGGACACTGCACATTTGCTTATTGCCAAGAAGAGATAGATGTCTGGACACTGGAGCGGAAAGGGGCATTCAGCCGAGAGGCTTTCTTTGGTGGCAATGGGAAGATAAACCTTACAGTATTCAAACTTCTCCAGGAGCATCTTGGAGAATTTATATTCCTTTGTGAGGTGCTTTTTCCAAGACTTATTTTCTGCTCTAAAATTGTCGATAGTTTCTGACTTGCAATCTAGGCATATAAAGCATTTATCAAAGGCCCTGCATATAATAAGCATTCATGCAGTACCTGGTAGCTACTTCATTATCAAACAGGGTAACATTGAGACTTCATATTGACAACTAAATTGATGTAAATATGCAGTGTATAAGTATGTAATGATATTGGAACTAAGGAAACATTATCCTGGGTACAAAATTTATATTTTGTGTTATGTTTTTGTGATAATTCCTCTTCTCTGTTTCAGAAATGTTTTGATCATAAGCCTAGAATGATAAGTAAAAGAAATAAAGATAATTCTACTTCCTGCTCTCACCCAGTTACGAAGCATGAGTTTGAAGACAATAAGTATGTTGGTAGTTTCTAAAGTTTATACTGATAAAATGTATTCTTTCCTTAGATCCAAATAAATCCAGTAGTAGTATCTGCCTGTACACACGCCCCCCATTTTTTTGTTGTTCTTTTGAAGGAAGATGACTATTTTAAAAGTGTCTTTTAGAAGATTTGACTGGGACTTTAAAAATTAATATTAAACTGATTACTTAATACAGAAAAGCATTATTATTTTATAGTTTCTCACATGAATTCAGGTTTTGTTGTGGCTTAACATAGAATTATCTCCCACTTACCCCCCCAGTTATTCTAATAGTTGCATACAGTGATTTATTTTTTTCTCATAAAGATTTAAATGGTATTCTTAAATCTAGAAAGTCACATTATATTCTTTGCTTTTTGTTGTTGTTGTGTTTGTTTTTTCATTTGAGAAAGTTATGGAAGAATGATACTAAAATACCACTCCATTTTCATCTTAGGTGCCTTGTCCACATTTTGCGAGAGACAACAGTAAAGTACTCTAAAATACGTTCTTTCCATGGTCAATGCCAGCTTGATTTGTGTCGGCATGAAGTTCGATATGGCTGTTTAAGGGAAGATGAGTGCTTTTATGCACATAGTCTTGTGGAATTGAAAGTCTGGATAATGCAAAACGAAACAGGTAGGTTTGTGCATGGCTGAAAACTTTCATCAGGCTAGTCAGGTTTTGATGAAACAGTAATTCAGAAACCTTCTCCATCAATCCCTTGTGGCAGCCTTGTCAGTTTTGTCCTGAGCTTCAAGCTGAGTAGCCACCTAAAATTTTTAGAGTTGTCTATTTTTAGTATTCTTAATGCAATTAATTATTGATACAAGTTCATGTTTAGCATATATTTGCAGGAAGAAAGATTCCTCAGGAGGCACAAAGAGCTGTATTTATAAATAGTCCTGTTTGTAACAGAGTCCTGTGTTCATTCACCCTTGGAGATTAGGCTACATGAGAATCATTGGGAAGCAAAGGTTCTCTGAATCTGGCTGTGACATTGGTGGGGTGTTATTATGTACATGTAATCTAAAGGAAGCCTGTGCATTTCCTAGGTATCTCACATGATGCTATTGCTCAAGAATCTAAACAATATTGGCAAAATTTGGAAGCAAATGTACCTGGAGCTCAGGTATTTTCTCTTTTGTACTTTTCTAGGTTGGCCTAATGGAGTTTGGTTATTGGTGGATGCATTTTATGCTTATAGGCCTGTTGCTTTCTTATTATTTACTGAGTTGACTAATTCTTAGTGAAAAAAAAAATCTGAATTTAGTTGATCATATATATATATATATATGGCAATGTACCATACCTACCAGGAATATAGGATCCTGTTTTCTTATTCAGCCTAATTGGCAAAAACAGTTAGGATCTTGGACTTTGGGGATTATTGGGGTAAGGGAATTGGATATTGTATGTAGTTTTGTTTACCACCTGGCATAAGCTGTTGATCCACTCCCCAGACCACCAAAAGAAAAAAATTCTAGTCATCAATTCCAAAGCTGACCTTCATAAATTGAGGTGGCATTATAATTGGTTTTTACTATATTCTCTTGCATTTGGGGGGAATATTGGACATTCTTATATCAGCATATATATAATGGTCAAGTCATCAAACCAGACAAAAATAGAAAATTGTATGCTGTTGTAAAGGGGGAATACAGCATGGTCATTCATTATTTGTTTTAATTGTTTAAGGTACTTGGCAATCAAATAATGCCCGGATCTCTTAATATGAAGATAAAATTTGTGTGTGCTCAGTGTCTGCGGAATGGTCAAGTCATCGAACCAGACAAAAACAGAAAATACTGTAGTGCAAAAGCAAGGCATTCGTAAGTAGGATGTATGGAAACAATGCTTGCATCATGATTATCTGTTTCATAGGTATAAAATCATAGAAGCAAAAAGACTAAGGCTTTAAAGAGGGCAAAGGAAAGTAGAGAATTTAGGAGTAAATAGAATGCAAAAGGGAAAAGAATTTTAGGATTAAGGAGCTAAGAATTCAACAGTAGTATTTTTTCTGTATTTTATCATTCCTTTATTTAGGATTCAAAGGGATAATTGTTTATAAATATTAACAGGAAGTGAAACAATTTTAGAATCATAAGGCATCTCTCTTAGAAGAGTTGAGAAAAAAAAATCTCTGGTCTTTCAGGTACAGACTTCGTACCTCTCCCTTTATAGTATGCCTTTTGCCAGTGTGTCTGTTTCTTCTGAACTCCATCTTTCTTAGGTGGACCAAAGACCGTCGCGCCATGAGAGTGATGTCTGTTGAACGTAAGAAGTGGATGAACATCCGTCCTCTCCCCACAAAGAAACAAATGCCTTTACAGTTTGATGTACATACGTAATTTTTAAGCCACTTTTTTTTATTAGGCATTTCAAATCATTAGAAAGTAGTAGTAATTCAGATTGAAACTCAAGCCCTTTAATGCTCATAAGTAATAATGAAATTTAAGTGGTTCCTCTTTTGTTTTCCTTCCACTTTAGTATGTGTGTGTTTCTATAGCAGTTTTTTTTTAATTGATTGGAATTTTATGAGTTACTGGAAAAAGTAATAAGTAATAGAATCGCTAAAACATTATAGGCATAATTTATTTTTCAGACGAATTTCTTTTGGGAGGGAAAGAAAATTTCATTTAATATTTATATTTCAACTTTGATAGGAAACCCAAGACCTTCCATATTATTATGATTGTTGTTGATGAGTTAATTTTTATCATACCTTGCTTTGTTCACCAGACAATGGATACTAGCTCAAAGTCACCCAACCTTGTAGGACTGTCTAAAAGTGCTAGAGGAGCATATTCCTCAAAATCCCTTAGAATGAA